>NC_079526.1:13168924-13343924 GCF_003711565.1 Takifugu flavidus | reverse complement strand
CTGAGGGTTAATGTTCTCAGTGACACCTAGAGGGCAGGTAGCACGGGCAATAGGGGGAGCCAGAGAGACGCAGGGTGCATGGAGACGCCCCGCCAAAACAAAAGCCCGAGTCATTTACCAAACAGAAATTAGTAGAGTCACCAAAACCGCCGGAGCTGAAAAAACACTGATTGTGTTTAAATGCTTTTCTGTGCGTACAGAAAATAACGCTTCTCACCTTTGTCGGTCTCCCCCATGTTGTGCGAACAGGCCATTGAGCATCAGATGTGCCTCCCGTAGCTGGCGGAGCATCTGCTGTGACTATATCATAGAGTCTAATTGGCATGAAAAGAGCCACACAGAGAGCTAGCCTGAAAGCAGGCCGTCCTATTATCCCCACGGACATCTCATTTAGGGGGACTCATGCGGAGAACCGGGCCTCCGACTTGCATGGTTTAGCATCTTTGACAGAAACATGTCCTCCTGAATGCCGCTTTAGTGACGCTTACTCAAAAATCAGTTGAGCGTGCAGAGAGAGGAGGATATATATTTATAGGGACAAGCTTCCATCGGGCTTTATGTTTACAAGGCCAGTTTCATTCCTTTATGCTCTTCCTTGTGTTTTCCGATCACGGCGGTGTTAAATTGGATTTACCAGGTTACCCTTTGCTCTGGCGCGATGCTGATGATGACACAAAATTGTATTTTTAACGGGGAGGGAAAGCTGGAGAATAGAGAGTTCTGCAACTGGAGTTTTGGAGAATCCATTTATCTCATGGGGTGAGATCAATAGAGGGCAGTGGGGCCGCTGAACAATTGATCTATTTTACATTATCAGCTTAATGTACAATTCAATATAATTAAGTGGGAATTAGTCCGCACATTTTATTTTTTTCCAGGCTGCATATTTTTGCCCCCTTAATGAATCTACTTTATATCCAGATCTGGCCGGCCTAATTGCCTGTTTGCTCGGCCGTTAGGACAGTTTGTCTGTCTTGCTGTCTCACTTTTCCTGCAAACAGGGACGCTGGATGAGACAGTCAGAGTCATCTCGCAGTGCGTTAACAAATTCATTAGCTCATATTAATAAAGATGGATCTTTGGTGATATGCCTGCTAATTCACTTCCCATTAAGCTGAGGGGGGGTACACTTAGATTTATACTAAAGGAACAAATAAATTGTCTTGTAACACCCAGGCTATATCGCAGCTATGCTAGCATTAGCAGCAAGGAGAGATTATATGTTAATACCCTCCTTTGCTCCACATAGGACTGACTTATAGATGAGCCAGGCCTCGGGCATTGAACCCATGTTGGACGCCCCATGACAAATGTGAGGACGAACCTGTGTTCGGTGTGCATGTGTATGCAAAATAATTGAATAATAGGTCACAACAGTCATGTAATAAGACGAGCTGGGACAGGATGCTGTGCATTATATCGGGACAAATTACACCCTCATTTGATTGTTCACCCTTTTATTTCACGTCACTTTTGTCAGTATCTAAATGAAACAAACGGTCTCAGCTGTAGGAGAAACACAGCAGAACACACTCCTTTATTGTGCTGAACTGACCAGGTTCATTAACTCAAAATAAATATGCAGGGATTGATTTAATCTGGACCACTGCTGTCATTGTCACTATCTCTTCATTATGAATATGATGGGAATATATGCAGGAAATGCTATTAATTATAAGAGCAGTTGAACTAATCCATGCAACCATCTGTAATTTCAGTTTCCGCATGGTCAAGAGTGGGGAGGTTAAAAAGATCTGTCTGTTTTTGTATACTCCTACAAGCTTCCGTGATCTATTAGAGGGGTTGATGATGAATGAATGAGCGCAGCACCTGGAGGGAACGGAGCAATAGTTTCTTCAGTTCCCCGCGTATTGATTTCTGCAGGATATATGGATCCCTGGGTGCAGAGCTATGAGAGGGCGGGCCACGCTTATATCAAGCCGTTTTCCTATCTTTTCCAAAAATCTTTAATCAAAGCTCAAGTGAATCGCCAACGCGCCGCTTGACGTGACGTTTTGGCCCTGTTACCAATCACGTTTTTCTATTTTTTTTATCCTTTTTCCCTCATCACAAATTCTTGGAGGAGAAAGTGCGGCGACAGAGTTAAATGGCCACTGACGGGCTTGTTTGCTGTTGACCTCTGACAAATGCGAGACAACAAATCTATGTTTAAGGTACCCAGCCCACTGGATTCCTTTATAGCACCAAGAGGCTCCTGGGAAAGTATATGGAGCCTCGAAAAGCTGCAGCAAAACAAAGGAAGACACAACGCAATCGGTGTGGGATGATATACGGCAGGATGAGATGCACAGGGACACGGCCAACGGGACAATTTGTGAGCGCGCTGGGTGTATAATGACAAAAATTAAAAATCAATCCAGTGACCTTAATTTGCCCAAAGCAACTGTGATGTAGTACAGCGTGTTTCGATTTAAAGGAGGTATAAAAAGATGGCGCCTGTGCGTAGTAAGGGCAGAGAGGCCGTGCCCTTTTGAACCCTGCCGCTCACCGACAGCGTGTTGGCCGTAAAAGGAAGAGCCAGCCCTGTTTGGTCATTGAATAAGCTCCTTATGGCTCGTGGGTAATAACGTCACGCCTCAAGACGTTCTTTAAAAAGAGCCGGCAAATGATAGCTACCAATGTGTTCCGCAACATTGGCAACATTATGGCAGCAGAGGAGAAAATATAATAGCTTGAATATGCTATGAATAACAAAAGCTGTCAATACTCACCTCTAAAAGAATTGCTGATCAGACACAGTTCAGGTGAAATGGACGCGTGTGAGCGGGAATTTACGACATGCCTCCGCGTATATAGGGCCGCCCGTCCGTCTGTCCGTCTGCTGGATTCATGCTGGACACGTACGCAGCGCCCACAGACGCTGGGTCTGCCGGGACGCTGGCCGGGATTCTGCTCGTAAAACTATTTAAAAAACAAAGTTAATGCGAACTTTGTGGCGTTTTGAGACTTGGCGGTGCTCAGCGAAGCATCAGAAGCTTCGATGCAGGTTGCAGAGACGTAGACGTGTATTCTGTGATTTGTCGTAGCTTAACCTCAAACAGGCCACTTCTTCACATTAATCTGAAGTGCTGCCAAGCTTATGATGAAAAGCTTTAGTTGCGATTTAATGACCGAATGAACATCATCACAGAACGCATCTATATAGAGCTTTCGTAGTCAAATCTTTGTCTTCCTTAAGTGTCCTTTCACACCGATATTCACACCCTGGTGGTGAACCGGATGTAGCAATAACAGTTCATGCGCGTTTATGCACTGAAGATGCCGTTTCGGGGGGTTTTTTTTGGGTTCAGTTTCTTGCTCGGACACTTTGACCCACCATACATGTAGAAGTGTTGAGCAGAAGTTTAAAATTACTCAGAAACTGCGGAACTCCAACCATTAACTGTCCTCTTTTACAACGCCGAGCTCATCACGGTCCTAAAACGAGCGCGTCTTGTTGGGCTCCGGCCCAGGGCTGTTAGCAGCCACAGGCAGAAGGACTCACACAATGGAGCCATTCGGTTCCAGCTTAGCCCTTAAAACAACATGCCGCTCAATGATCCCAGTGATCCTTCCTGGAAACAATGCTGGGACACATCAGTCAAGCCCGTGTGGGAGGGACGGCGGCGGACGGGACAATGGCGATCCCGTGGCGCTGTCCCGTCGGGAAGACGTCCTTAGCATGACGGCTCTTTTCACAGCCTGACCTGGAAGAGAACAGCATGGTGAGGAGGTGGGTGGGGGGTAAAACCGAGGGGGATAAAGCCCAAAATCATCCATCCAGAAAACATTCGTTATTCCGGATTTAGCCGCTCAGTATTTCTCATGTGTTGGATTAATGTTTGAAGATTCTGCAAACCAGCAGTGATACCAAATCCTCATTTCATCTCCACTGAAATTTTTATAAAAAATGAATGAATCACTTGTGGTTAGTAAGGCAGATGCATCCGACACAGAGATGGAGCGTCTGCGTACCAGCAGAGAACGAGGGGGCTGTTAAAAAACTGAAGGAAAAGTGAAAACAAAGACAAATGTTTAGTGAAATTCAGGAGGCCGGGGACGAGGCAGAGGCCCCCCTGGGTCATAAATAGCATAAAGCCTCCAGCTTATTACCCAGGGCCGGGGCAATCTCTTCATTACTGCTGCGAGCTACTCAGCACTTCATTTAAAAGCCACATTCCTCTAATTAACACACTCTGCTGGGTACAGATGAGGCGGCACAGAGGCCTGTGTGTCCCTGTCCTCACGCACTTATTTACCTCTGTCATTCCATCCCAGTTTCACTGCCCGTCTTCCTTTGCACATTTACTTTCATGGCCTTTTTTTCCCCTTTAAACTCATCGCTAAAGCAGAATTTGAGCTACGCGGTTCTGGTCTCGTGACGGCTAATGAAGAGCAGGAGGAAAGATGGCTGCGCGCTCTGTAGAAACAGTTTGTCCAACAAATTGAAAGCGGAAAATGTTTGTTTGGGGTTTTTTTCTTCTTCTATTATTAACCAATTAGAGTGTGATAGAATTAACTCCAGTAGAGCCCAAAAGGCAACAATTTAAAAATAGAGAGGCTCGCCCGTTTCTCAGCCGCCCTCAGACCTTAAATCTTCAGGCGCCTGGTGTTTTTCACCATAACTGATAACTGCTCAGTGATAAACGGTGGTCGACATAACAGTGAGAGAGAAGGAATGGGATTTTTCTTTGCATAATGTCCTTTGTGTGAGTGAAGATGTGGGGAAAAAAAAAATCAGCCATCCATCTGAGGTGGCGCGGGTTCCACGGTGCAGCGGCGACTGTTATTAAAGGAGTCTTCTGTGCAGCTCCGAGTAAATGATTCTGCTTCTATCACAGGCGCTTATGTGAATCAGATGATGTGTCTGCTGATAGGTTTGTAATGGACTTTTCCTGTTCATTAACTGAGTTATAGCAGCAGGATTTTATGCTTTGTGGTTCTAAATTGAACAATGCATCTCCTGTGTTTAAAGTAATATTAATATTTTCAAAATCAATGTTAGTAAAATTTTATGTACACAGTTGTATTTGTTGATGGCCATCCACTGCAAATAAAGGAGGAGATTTATGATGCCGGGACTCTCTTCTCCCTCTACTATTATCACAAGTGAAACACAGACCATAAAAAACTTTAATTAAAATTTTAATTAACACCGGTAATCAATAGGGTGTAACATAACATCACACATATTCTCAGTGGTGTGGAGGAAAATATATTCTAACAAATACAGAGGGACCAAATATGATGATTTTATAGGCTAATCATCTCAAGGTAAGTGGGAGTGGGATGTTTTCCCTCCAGTTTTTTTCTCGCCTGTCCACTTTTTCCCCTGTCTAGTAGCATCTTAGGGCTAATATCAGCAAGCTGGTCGCTCTGCATCCTGACTCGCTTGAATAAGAGGGCTGTAATCCACAATATTCCGCTTGAGATTAGCAGTGTAGCCGGAGCTACAGCGGCTGTACGCGGGACTGCTGGCTGAGCCCGACGTCGGCAGCCTGCCTGCAAACATGCACAGTAACTTTGTTAAGGATAGTTCGGTGCAGCCGCTGCACGTCTCTGTCATGGGATCAGTTCTGTTGTGAATTGGCAGCATACAATAAACAAAACGGTCTCTCCTGTAGCTATGGCAACAGAAATAAAGGCAGGCTCAAGCCAATAGCTAATGAAGACAATTTCGAATAAATACATTGATCCGCAAACACTTACAGCTGTACTCTTAATTATGTTATACCTCTTTGCCTGTTGGTCCTTCAAAAGTAGAGGAGTTTTCTTTTTCTTTTAAAAAAAAGTTATTCTTCTCACTGCCTTTAAAAGGAATTACAAAGTTCATTTATGGGTCAGAATCTGCTGTTCGTTACGATGACAGTGAAATACGTGAAAGACACCTGAATTGCGTGTTTATCTTTTGACCAGAATTCACAGCTCCTGTGATCGACTCTTCCAGATCATCCGTAGAATCCGCTCACCTTTGACCTTTTGTCCAGCTGTGTTTTCTCAGTGCGTGTCGGTATGCGTCAGGCCGGACGGGTCAGGCAGCACATGTATGCGTGCGTCTTAAAGTGTGACAAAAAGGCCCCGTTCTCTGGACCTCAGCGTAACCTGGGAGTGGAAAACAGCCCCCCTCACCCCCTCTCCCCCTCACCCCCTCTCGCGAGCAGCTCACAGCTTCGATCTGATGGGCAAACATTTGCTTGAGCATTTTTGTTTTTGTTGCTTCATCCTTGGTTTTTGGTCTTTTTCGCTCTCCTAAGGGGGGAATATTCAAAAAGCCCTAAAAATGTATTTTCCTTTATCACCAGGCTGACAGGAGAGCGCGCCCGCTCTGAAGCAGAGGGACTCACATCAGCTGTGTTCATTTTTTGCACAGATGGTGTTGAGAAGCCGGCTTGCTCCTTCTCCGTCCCCAGTGCCAAATCTGGTGGGTAGCTTTTCAATGAACAGATTTTTTATTGCTCGCATCTAATAAATATTTAGGATTAACTCAACAAAATGATGCAAACACAAATGAAATGTATTTAATGGGCATCCTGTCCATTGGCGGAGTTTCAATAGGGCACCGCTGAGGTGTGAAATGGCTACAACAGGCAATATAACACTCACATGCTCTCGCTCTTCCTCTGTTTTCGCCTCTTGCTCACACACTGTCATACAGACACGAGGAGGGGGCAGAAAAAGCAGCTAATATTTTCTGTCGGCAACATTGTGCATACCCTCAACCTTCGAGTAATTTACTGCCATGTGTCTGCAGAGTGTTTGGCACAAAAGTGTCACTAAATCTCAGCCCTCAAAGTCAAACGTCAGGTATACTGCAGAGAAATAATGTTTATTTTCTCTCAGCCGTGGCCCTGTTCTCAACCATGCTGTCAGTTCACCGGGAGCTCGTATATCTCGCCAACTCCCCAACGATCTGTACGAGTACCCTTCGTAAAGTGACCGAGAACACACTCCAGCCGATGCTTTATTACTAAAAACCTTGGAACAACAACCTATTCCTTGTGTCAGGAGTGTGCACGCCACCTGAATTTTAAAGTGCTTTTCTACTTTACCTGAATTAATTGATGGAGGCCGCCCCACGAGAGACCCGGGACAGTGGTTAGCAACAAGGTTGCATAGATGTTTTAAAATGAATGCAAAATTATGTACATTTAGTTATGGCTAACCTTCCAACTGTCTTGGTTTCAGGTCGGCAGATGAGACGGAATTAAATTTAAAGCATAAAGAGATCCAACATCACAGTGGTAATAAACAGGCTAATGTGGTTAGCAAAGCATAATAGTTTCAATGTTGAATCTACAAAGCTTACAGTTGGATGCGATCACCTCAGGAGCACCCCCCACCCCCTCTTCCCACCTTTGCTGCTGTCATGTCATGTCCTGAAGATTTTAATCAGGCCTGAATTGACAGGACTCATCCGTTCCAGAGGAGAAGCTGACCACTCTGAGGGCAGGCCAGTAGCAGCCCAGTGGTCTGACCAGGGTGATTTGTCAGCCCCCCCACCCTGCAACGTGCTGGAGGTGGTCTCGTGGATGGATTTATCCCAAGGTAAATGGAGATGGCTCCGGCGCCTTTGGTGCTCGTGCTCTGATTACAGTCCGGTTTTCCAGCTGCATTGATAGATGTTGCTTGTGTTTATCCATTTGCAATGCCACTAAATCTGTGAATACAATGTTACACAAGCACAAAGGGTATGACTCTCGGGGCTGGGGGAGAGGGAGCGAGGCCCTGTGCTGTTTGATTTATGCTATGCTATGCAGAGCAATAGAGAGGCAGCACAGATGAAGGGTCTGGGATGAAACAGCACGCAGGTTGTGGTTTTGCATTGGGGTCAGAAGGCCGCGAGGATGAATCTCATGCATTTCTCATACTGGGAGCTGTCCACCATGCCATAAGAATAACAAACACGCTGCAAACAGGAATGAGAGGAGTGCCTCGGGCACATGGGGGAAAACAGAATGTACTTTGGTGACAAGAGTCTGGAGCCAATTCCACATTGGCACCGGTGAACATTTATCCCAGCGCTCCCGCATCTGCGGTGAAGAGTAATTCCAGCCATGCACAATCATAGCGTCCGAGAGCCTCTTTCATCTCATTCCCATCTCATTCCTGCACACCTGAACCACACCTGGTGCTTAGAAAGCGGTATTCCGGACACCAGAATCAGCAATGATGGCATAAAACAACGTCCCGCTGAAGGCATTCCCGATTCCGCGCACCTTATGATTTACCCACAATCCAACGGCCTCAAGTCGAGTCGAATCAGAGACAACGCCGTCTCTGAAATCACGTTATCACAATATTTAGAACCACAGCGCAGCAAATAAAGGCTTTGTTCAGGGGAAGCATTGATAATATGAAGCATAAGGACAATTCTGATCAGCAGCAGCTGCGTGAGCCACCGTACACACGATCAGACAAAAGGCACCATTTTGGATTTCAAGCAGCTTGGTCGGAGAACATTTTCTGTCCACAGTGACGCCCCCGCGCCCCCAAACCTCTCGGAAAGCTTACGTATGACGTTCTCATTGTTTCTCCAGCCCATTGAGGTAAAGATAACTGTGGGTTGTGAGGGAACTGAGTGATTATACATCAGTAAAATCACAGCGGGGATACATCACTGCCACTGTGACACACCCTCTGGAATGAATTTGGTCAAATGAGAGCAGTGCATCGGGCAGGGCCAATTGACAGTTACTAATGCACCGTCCATGACCACTAACAGGAGCCTACAAATTGCCAGCGGTTTGTAAACTTTGCCCATTAAGGACGGGGGCAGCTTGCAGGGAGCTCTGCGATGGCGTCTGCAACTAAATCAACACGTAAGTGGTGCACAAGGACGACAAAGAGGATGGGAGTGCCTTCAATAAACAGCCGCCAGCCCCCCGACGGGCACACGGGGTTGAGACAAGAGGCGAGCTGCTGCTCTCTTATAACAGCCATGATTATTTTGTGGAACAAAAAGGCCCCAGATCTGTAATAATGTGCTCTATCAGATAAAGTGGTAAATTTGGAAAACCGGCGCTCATTTCATCACAACCGCAGCACAGAACAGAGACGTGCACGGGGCGAGACACAAAATCAGGAGCCAAATCATCAAACCCGCCGACCGTGTCCGCTTTCCTGCGTGTTTGAGTACGACAAAATACAGTGAAAGCCAACTAAGGAAATGCATATTTACGTATATGGGCCAGTGTATCGATGGTCCAGGTGTGGCCTCTGTAATCGAGCGTGTCCAACATAAAGAAAGGTATTCAGAGTCGCACCTGTCTGCTGCAGTTTGCACTGAGGCGAGGGGAAGCACAACAGCCATTCAGTGTCCGTGCACGCCCGTGCACCTGGAGGGAAGAAGCTGTGTGCTGCTCACACAGAGAACGGCATCATATAGAGAAGAACTGGTGGGACTCTAGATTCAACTGGAACGCACAGATTTGCAGTCGTTGTGGTCACTGATCATAACGAAGCTCGAGATCCGAGGTCGTCCAACGGACACACCTGGAACCTCCCCCAGCTGCAGACGACCAGCCCAGACTGGGCGAGTTCATAAGAACGGGTCTCCTGCTTCAGCGTGACCACAACACTATCAATTATTACTTGTTGCTTTATTATCCAGCCGTACGTTAAAACTCCTGCACTGAAGAGACTGAAGGCAGGAGAGGAAGTGCTGCGTCTCTTTGGTCTGCTTCTCTGGTCAGCTATGTGCCAGGCTAGTGTGAGCTGGCCTGTGTCCCGGCAGTGAACTGACACACTGAATAACTCAGTATGTGTGCATGTGTTTGTGTGTATTTTTATGTGTGTGTGAATGTATGAAGCTGCGACCTCAGATGTGTACAACACCTGTGTCCACCAAACATTAGGTGTACTAAAGACCTGCAGCTGCCAAGGACTCTCTCACTCAACCCCCCCAACACACACACACACACACACACAAAGATGTTCCTCTACAGGATTATGACATGTTATTAATTGCCACCATTACCGGAGACAGCTTGCCCAAGAAGCGGGTCCATCTCAGGGAGTGTGAAGCTCAGTGTTGCAGAAGACAGAGAAAGTGAAGACACGGAGGCAAAAAGGGCACGCTGAAGGAGTGATTGAGAGATGGAGGGAAAGAGGAGGGGGTGAGACAGGTAGAGAGAGGGAAAGAGACACCGCGAGCGTGTAATGCATCACGCAGCATGATGCAACGCTCTGCCCAAAAGGGATTGTGGGATACTGAATAATTTATCAGAAAACATTTTTCTTGGTCTTTTGCACAGAGCCACAAATCCTCCAACAGACCCACAAATCCTCCCTGTGCTGTCTATAGGTTGGGATGGGGGGGTGGGAGGGGGGGGTACCACATAGTGTGACTGTAACTTCCTAAACAACACATAGGCAGATGCTGCATAGGACAGGAAAAGACTCGTTTTCAGGATGGCGGATTGGACCTGATTTTGGGCATCTGCGCTCTATATTTCCATAAACAAAGATATCACCAAACTGCTGATCTGGAGGCTGAAGCGGTGACAAAAATCTGTGAACCTCAGCACACGTGCACTGGCCCGTCTCTGCGTCTCCCCCTCGCTCGTATGCGGAGCAAAAGAGAAAATTGATTGGAAGGAGTTCGAAGGAGAATTCAATTGTCAACAGCGAGCCGGCATCAACTCCCCCAACCCATTCATCTGTGGCAGCAGAAAAAAACAGTTACATGAACTGTCACACCCAACTCTACTGTTAATTTAAGGTAATTAGCGAGCGAGTGATTCCCAATACATCACTGAGCAACTGGCAGTCTGCACAATATTTCACAGCCAATCTGTTACCTTTGCAGCCCCACCTCCGCTCCCTCCCTCCCCATGCTCTTGTTTTCTCTTGAGCACATTCATGCCAGCTCAAAAAACATAGACAGAAGGTTTAATCTGTAACACACTAATATTTACCCACCGACAAAACAAGCAGCTCTTGATTCTTGGTTTTGATTTTCACAGGTAAACAAAGACTTTGAAAGAATGTGTAGACAATATGTAGACCTACTCATCATAGTGTGGCTGATTCTGTGGTAACTGGTCCCCTTTTACTCAGAACGATAAGGTTTTACATCATTTTCATATAATCATATAATATTCTAAGGAAGTAACAAAAGGCTGCAGTTCCACGTATGGCCAGTAGATGGCCAGTCAGTGATAGAGCTAAAGTGGTGGAAAACCTTTGAAAATGGGCATTTTTAGCACAAAACAAAAGTATGTCCTGCCTGAAACAAGACACTGTCTCCATGGCAACTGTAAGGCAGAGTCTTCGCGATGGATTGAGACAATATCTTATTTGGTAAACCAATGCATGGTTGAGGGAAACCAAAATGGCAACATAATGACCTTCCCATCGAGACAGTGAAAACCAACGTGTGATGTCACTCACATTGTTCAGCACTTAGAATCCGCTCTTGGTGTGTCCTATTATGGTCTGTTATTAGCAAACCGCTGGTATACACACAGCTAGGACGTAGATCATAGATGAGCGTGCAGGAACGGCGTCAGAGCAACGAGCCGGCGCTCCGGGGCCTCCCGTTCATTTCTGACAAAACAAACAGATGTCACATATGTACCAAACATACCACCGCAACGCCACAAAGTCCTGAAGCCCCTGCAGGTTCAAAGCCGCTGATATCCTGAAGTATTTCTGGCTTACGTTCAAAGTCAAACAGGGTTTGTTTTGTCAGGATTCTGCAGCTGTTAATTTGTGTTCAAGTGAGTCCGCAACTTTACACACAAATGGAAATACTGCTAGAGCGTCGGGGACGCCTCGGTTCACTGGGCGTGATTTAGAAAGGCCCACAGAACAGGACAGACATACTGTGGCGACATTTATGGGATGGTTGCGGGTTAAAAACCTCTTTGAGCAGCCAAATTCTAGTTCAGATTGGCTCTGTTTTAAGTGAACTGGGAGGCCTCCGACTCCAGCAGAGCAGCTGGGGAGGTGTGAAAGTACTTTAGCTCGCTGCACCACATCAATTTAAACACACACACACACACACACATGCTGATACATCTGCCATGTTCTATAAATGGTTTAATGCTATTTTAATGATAATGTTTTATATTTATCCATCACAGCTGCATTGAGGAAAGGGAACAGGGACTCGGTTATAGAAATATAGACAATGAAACGGACAAATGTAACATATCCAGGTATCATCGTGTTGGTAAGGCAACCAGTATCAGTCAGCCATCTGACTGTGGATAATCAGTGTTTAATCGATGCAGACGTGGTGAAATAATGGGTGTTTCACAGAGAGAAATTCAGGAGGTGTTTCCAGTAGGTCAGATGTCATCGCTGCAGCTAATATCAGCACCACAGCAATAAGAGAGTTTTGTGTTTTTAAGAAGTGATGCGTCAATGCGATTACGCCGAATCAGCTTTTATGGTGTGTCGGAATACGAGGGAAACCCCCGTCTGCAGAGCCGGGACGGACAAATCCGACCCTGTTCCATAAAGGTCTGGGAGTGTTTCAGGTGTCCCTGGTTCTTTTGGCTTTTTCTTTATCGTCTCGACGCGGCATCACGTTTCTGGATGAAGCCATAGATGGAGTGTAAGAGGGGCCATGGGAACCGGCAGAGCGAATCTGCCCCCGTTGTCAAAGCAGCACCTCGCCGTTGAGCGCTCGTTGAACGTGAGATGATTGCACCCACAGCTTTTTGTCAACATTGTCTCAGACCAAGTGAGACAGAGGGAGCCGCAGCGAGATTAGGGCGGCCGCTGAGGTCTCTAACAATCTTCATCTGATTTGTTTTTCCTCCTCTGCCTCTTCTCCCCGATGTCCGCCTCCAGGTTGCTAGGCAACAACGTGAGGTTTGGTTTTGGGCTCTGCTCCGGTTCCGTGTGAATCCTTTCCTTTCTCTTCTCTTTCCTTCTCATTTCCTTTCCCCTCCTCTCTGGCCGTGTGACTGAACTGTGGAGATTTCGGCGCCCGGGAGATGTGCGGCGCTCCGAGCTCGCAGCAGCAGCAGCAGCAGCCGCGAGCATTTATCAAAGCTGTGCTCCATAATGACCACTCAGCAGTGGGGAAATTGAGCTGACCCCGAGGCCAAGCTGTTAGCGGGGACTGGTGGGAAGGCCAGCGGGGTCAGGCCATCCTTGTCCCACCCACTTAGTGGGCATTTAGCGCTGAACCATTAGTTTACTGTTTGGAGGCCTTCCCGCTATCCCTTGTACTGTACACACACACACACACACACACAATGCCTAATCTTCGACACTTCGATGTTTACCTGACACAAGTTGTGAAAGGAGAGGAGTCAAAGAAACCAAGGGGGTAAACTTTGCTGTCAGACAGTAAATGCCCGGGTTGCTGCGATCCGGAACTATTTCTTCAGTTGAAAGCTGGGAGCCAGAAATTGGGAATGGGTTTTTTTGGGGGGGGGGTTTTTTATTTTACGTTTCTTTAAGGGAATTCTGTCTCTAATTTCAATGAGAATTTATGCCGGGAATACATTTTTTTGTCTGAAAGATGGAAAAGAAATGTTGCCATAAATATAGCTTTAAAAGAATGGCATTTGTTCATCCTTTATAATGTAAAAAGGGGATTGTCCAATGCATCTTATGTGACCTTTGTCTCTTCCCGGGTACCGTGGAGACGATTGTCAGGGGGTGGTTAATGCCAGAAGGCTGCATTGAGACAAATCACTGCTGTAGTTAGCATTATTTAACTCAGCTATATCTTCGGGCACTTGCTGACATCAGTTCGGTCCGAGGGACGCCACAGGGCGAGAATCACAGGGGAGCCGCATACACCGACAATCAATATGGACGCAGATGGTGGGGGGTGGGGTGGGCAGGAATAGTCATTTTTGTTTGAGAGGCGCTCTCTTGAAAGCCATGAAATAAAAACCTGAACTTTAAAATTGATAAGGATTGATTTCGCTGACACGCGATCATAACATACACCCCCTCGGAGACGGGCGGCACCCGGGCCTGACGCATAAAGGACAGTGGGGAGGACGTAAATCTGACTGGAGCCAAGCAATTAGCCTTTTATGGTGGGAAAGATATGGAGAATCTTTACTGTCTCATCAAACGGCATTAGGCCCAGAGGTTTCTCTTGGAAGACAAATGCTAGAATAAACTTGTTTGGACAGATGGATTGGTTGGAATTCTTTCCAAAGTTCCCTCTCTTCCCCTCCTCGATCCATACATCACTGGCAAGTGGTTAGTTCATTATTTGGCCTCTATTTAGCATCAAACACTGCTGGTTGGGCACAAGATCCCCATCAATGACCTTTCCACATTATTTTTAAGACTGTGTGTTGTGTAGTAGCCAGACTCCAGCCTGCTCCTGTTTCCAAGGGTTACAGTTCCGCTCATATTCACGCCATCGACGCACAACGCCACACTGATAATGACGCCTAATTTCCAGCCTATTCATGTTATGAATCAGAAAACAACACTGCTTATCATTGCATAATGTATGCTTTTAAAAACAAATATCCCTGCCCCCAAACGACCCTAATTAGTATTTAAATGAGCACTTTGCAAAGGAGAACATGATTAGGCCAAAAGAGAGGAACTTGGTGCTAATTCCGAGGAAAATGAGCGATTGGGAGGAATGAGCAGGGAGGTCTTGATCAAAGCTAACACTGTGAGCTAACATTGTGTTCGGTGCTGGTGAGCAGATGGTAAGCCATAAATCCTCACCCATGTCCTGACACATATTAGCATTTAGTTAGCAGCCCACAGCTTGCCAGCCATTTAGGTTATATCTCCATCAGATCACTTCGGAAGCGCTGACGGAGCGAGCAGGGGGATTTTAAATGCCTCGCCCAACTGTATTGTGCTTAGTTAGACGCAACTCTGGCTGTGCCGTGAAGTGTTGCCGTTCGCAGGCAGTGGGAGACGGCACGTGTTGACAAATATGCTCATCAATGCCAGTTTGACTCTCACCGGCACCGGCGGCCCCAGTTAGCCGCGTCCTTCCACAAAGCGCACATGAATTCTGATCTCTGATGACATAAACCGGCCCTCCTTCAGGTCAAATCTATATTTACACACCAGCACCTACTTTAACGTTTTTAATTTAAGTTCTAAGTTGGCAAATTGGGTCATACGGGGTAAATACATACTGGTTACATCATAAAAGTGACATCATAAAAGCTATTTCCCTTCATGTTTAATCATAACTGACCTAATTTTATTTTCTCCTCTTAATGTCAACGCAGGCGAAACTAAATACTCTCCGACGTGCACTCGTTGGACGGTCCAAATATATGTCTGGCTGACAGGTTTCTGCATATAAACGCGCACGCATTGCAGCACACGCGGACGAAACGCTGTAAACTGCCAGAGAGCGAATGACTATCTGCTGCACGGATCGGGTTGCAGCTCGTGAGCCGGGAGTGAAAGGGCAGCAGTAAGAAAGTGCAGAGGGAGAGAGGGAGCGGGGGGGTTAATTGTGGTTCAACTGTGAGGAACAGCTGAGAGAGTTCAGATATGGCCGAGGAGAAGGAGCACGGTGACGGGCCGCTTGACAACGCCGCCCCTTTTTATGGCGACGAGTGTGAGAAAGTGAGTTGAGAGAGAGGCAGGTGAGCCACCAGGGGCCTGCCTGCCTGCCCACCCAACGTGTTCACGCGCCTCCTTTAAGAATAGCAGAGTGTTGGTGAGCAGGCCGGGTCCTGGCGGTGAGGCCGGGCCGGCGTTGCTGCACGGACGAGATGAAGAAATCCACAGTTGGACTGTGTTTCACCTGTTGCCAGTAATAACAGGAGAGGTGGCTGCTTCCTGTTACCCTTCAGGCTGAGTTGACAGCGCGCAGGATACTTTACACCAGGCTGCAAAAGAAGTGTTTGGCTGGGTTTGTGCGCGGCGGCGCTCGGGTGGCAGCTGCCTGTGTGTGTGTGTGTGTGTGTGTGTGTGTGTGTGTGTGTGTGTGTGTGTGTGTGTGTGTGTGTGTGTTCCTCCTGCACCCGGCTCGGCTCGGTTTTCAGGGAGCAGCTAAAGGTTAAACTTATGTGTTGCTACTTACAGTAACACGGATACTCCTTCAGCAAGTATCATCAGAACCCGCTTGTCATTCACACCAGGGCTGCTACGGCCTCACGGGGCTTTCAAAGAACTCTGGTCTGATTTCCGAGTTCTGGGCTGGAAAATAAAACCTAATATACTGAGCAGCGTTTTCTAACTATCGTTTAAATGACATTATATTGTTTTTCAGTCTTGAGACATGAACACACCTCAATAACTCAAGTATGTGGCTTGGTTACAGGAAAGATCATTCAGAGCGGATCACTGGCTGCCTGCTGGTAAATGTTATTAGATCTTCTGCAAATTGTGACCCATCCTGAGAAAATCCGACCCTTTAAAGGGGAACTTGCTTCCTTGTTCTGCGCTCCGACCAGAAATAGGCCCGTGGCAGTCAGCGTCTCTCAAACGGCGGCTGCTGACCCCAGACTCGGTGAGCGTCTGCGTTGCCGTGGAAATGGTATTTGAGGAGCTGAAAGAGCTTCTGTTTTCCCGTCTCCTGGTGTTCTCGGTGACGTGAATCATAATAGGATTATATCTGGGAATCAATCCAGCCGTTATCATTTAAGGAGCTGCTGTAACATGAAAACTGTGCCCTCGTTGTTACGGCGACCGCAGTTTTAATGCTGCGCAACCTCTGTTTTATTTATAAACTGATGCAACACAATTATGAGCTGGAACGCAATATACAGTATAATCATTCATAATTATTATGCCGAGTTACGCAACCTGTTTACTATTTACCGAGTTTAACAGAGATCATCCGGACTTCTGCCATGAAACGATCGCAGAGCATTTGTTAAAACCTATTCATCAAATATTTGACGCTGACTGGAGACGCGGCGTGACAGCGTGATGTGCAGCAACTGCCGCCGGCCCGCTCCAAACATGACATCGTCGTGGAATGCGCCGGGACGCCAGAGCTGCCGCTTTGAAGCCATCGCAGGTTCCCTGAGGCCAACAGCAGCGGCGCTCGGAGGGGTATCAGATGTGTCCGGGCTACCGCACTAATAAGATAAGTGGGCTAATGCTAGGACCAGAGGTTCGCCACTCATCTCAATCTGTCGTGTTTAACAGTCTCACAGGAGCTGCTCTCAGATTTAAATACTGGATGTCTGTTGATGGAGGTGTGTGTGTGTGTGTGTGTGTGTGTGTGTGTGTGTGTGTGTGTGTGTGTGTGTGTGCAAGGGTGAAAGCAATATAAGACGCTGGCGAAGTCTTACGGAACATCAGTTGACACTAGAAAAATACAGCTGCCAATAAATCTCCGCCTGCAGCCTCGGCCTCGGGTTTCGCTCCGGGATTTATCGGACGCTTCCTTATAGTTGTGCCATGGCGAAGAGTTGGCGGGTCATTTCCACAACTTCACTTTACAGCCGTCTTCAAAAAGGAGTGAAAAATAATGTAATCAGGGATTTGGTTTGGAAGTTTAGATTGAAGAAGCCAAAGAAAATGACAAGGCTGAGGTTGAAATCTGCGATTTCCTGTCTTAAGTGTGACTTAAATATATTAAAATGGAGAAGATAAGTGAATCATATACACACAAATAGATCCTGGGTGCTCTGGTGGCACTATTAGGGTCATTATACGATGTAAAAATGTAGTAATCTGCATCTTCTAAAACTTTTGTCTCAACATTTCTCAATGAAGGAAAGGCTGCGTAGTGGAGACCCCTCGGTATCGGCGTCCTGCTTTTCTTTGCTAATCGCTCTGCATCCCTACTAAAAAGGAGACACCCCCCCCCCCCCCCCCCCCCCACACACACACACACACACACACACACTGCCAACACTGGGGCAAGAGGGAAACGGCCATCGCTGCTTTGGAAGGCGGCGCTGCATGGCGAGCGCCTCAATTACAAATGTTTTCAGCCCCACGGAGAGGCCGAGCTTAGCGCCGGTGGGTGTTTTTCTCATCAGCGGCGGCGGCGGCGGCGGCGGACAGAAGAGACGCACAGAGAGAGACAGGAACAGCAGTTTGTTCATATGTGAGTGCCCCCCCCAACGCCGACTCCACCTCCCCTTAAATATCCTGTCGCCCTTGGTGTTTTTTTTCATTACGGTTGGTCGGTATCACAACTCCCTGCCCTCTGCAGAACCTAAAGAACCCAACGGTCTCAAATTCAGCCCACTGAAATAATTAAGGGGTTGCATGCCCCCCAAAATAAGAGCGCGTGTATTTTCGAAGCGGGGAGCCGACAAGTGTTTGGAGTCTCGGGATGCCAAGACGCTTCCAATCGGGCTCAACTTGTTAGGGAAAGTGGGTATTGACTTACACTTCTGTTGACATGGCTGCCGTATCGGTGGCGATGGGGTGGGGGGGGGGGGGGGGGGGTGAGTTAGGTGTCAGCCACCCCTCTGGCTGACCCCCCAACGATGTGCATGTTTATGGAGGTGTTCTCGCAAACATTTGCCCAGCGCGGTGCCGCAGACAGGCGCGCCGGCATGAGGAGGTGTTTACAGTTATCCTGTCTTTTCAATGTCACCGTGCTGCCGCCACAAAAACACACACGCGGCCGATTTGGGAAACACAACCTTTATTGACAGCAACTTAAAATTACATCAGTGTTAAATCTTAATCAACACGGACTCTTTGAGGCAGAACTGACCATTTCAATGCTAAATACGCTAAATAGATGTTGACAGAACCAGTAATAATTTATTACTGTCTGGTTTTTAAGCCAATTAAGTGACGTACTCACAAATATATTAGTGTCTGAAACTATTGGGTAAAGATAGAAAATGAATTTACAGATAAGTTTTATCTCTTCCACTGTTGTAAAATATTTTTAAAAAATTAAATAAATAACCTGAACGCGACAAATACACAACGGCTATAAAACACGATACACACAAATAATGATCATGTGTGCGATCGGAGATGAGCCATGAACACATACTGAACACACACACACACACACGACATAAGCCAGACCAGGGAGCAGGCGTCCTTTTGTTGGAGGGAGAATGGGAAGTGTGAAGGACGTGACGAGGGAGATAAGTGTCCTCCGGGGCCCTGAGGTTACCCTAATGGTGTCATACATCACCCCTCACAAAGCCATGCAGAGCAAAGTTGTCAATGCATGAATGCTGCACTATTACTATCGGCCATTTTAATCATGGCACCTGTCACTGCGCTAATCAACACCATAACTTCACACTGGAAATCACTCATAAAAACACTCGGAGGCTGCCGCCACACCAGCAACTGTGGGAAGCACGGACGGTAAGTTATGCAAAGTCTGCGGGCAGGATGGGGGGCAGCCGCGCTGAAAGGTTGTGACTTTGTTGTGCATCATTGCCCTTGTTTAATGGAGGCTGGGCTTTTGCTAAGCAGTTGTTGTGACAATGCTAAATGCCCTTTTTATGAATGTGCTAAAAGGACTTTCGCCCACTGTCAACGCCGGCCCCCAAAACATACAGTAAATACACACACCGACATAACAAAATACAGGTCTCCCTCGCCGTTCCCACACAACTGTTCCCAATCTAGTTAACAAGGTGCCGTTAGCATACGAAACACTGTGTTTGGAAGCCTGTTTCACGGTGCGTGTACTGTACACACAACCTTTCATGTCCTGTTTCATGTCCTCCTTGGGAGCGTATCCTGTTTCAGACTGAAACACTGATGCTGTGGCTCCCAAAATAAGCCTGATATGTTGCCTGAGAGGCAGCAAATCAAGAGTTATGGAGGCAGCTGGAGAAGATGTGCTAAAATATGGATCATTACCAACTATAATGTTACTGATATCTCAATATGAGCGGGTGGAAACATTGACGGTGTTGGTTTCAGGGTGGTTTGATGGTCCTGTTTGGGTAGCAGTGGAGAGACCCTGGGTCGGGTTGCAAACTATTAGCATTCCGCGGCATCGAGACTGGGAGACCGGCTTATCCGTGGTGCCTCGGACACGACGAGAGCAAACTAGCTTAATTATCAGCGTGTTTCTGTAAACACACAAAAAGATTCTCAGGTTGAAACTATTTTAGAACAAGCAGGGATCAGCAGCGATGATCCCTAAACCTAAAGCTGCAACCGGAGCTTCAGGTTGAGGAACTCTTCACCCAGAGACCGAGAGGACGGGGCCTCGCTCTGTCATCATCAAACCTGTTTTAACTAATGAGATACATTACTGTTAATCACCTCCTCATTAAAGGCGACATCATGAAGGGGAAAGCCAGTCATGGATGTTCCCGTGGCTCCGGGGAATTTCGCTGATATCCCGGCCTCGAGCTTTGGATAACTAAACACAGGTTCACCTTTAGCAAGCTTTAAAGTGACACTCTTCATCATTATCATCTCTGTAGGGCCAACAAGGGTTGGATGACCATAGGTTAGGGATCCATAGGACCTGGGTAATGATGCCCAAGCCTCCCCTTTCTCCCCTGATGCCATTAGAAGCTCGTTTTAGAGAGAGTGATGTGCCGGGCTTGCAGGATTATCTCGTCTTTTAATCTTGGAATCATAGATGAGACCCCCTCCCTCTTACCGCCGTCCTCACCATCTCCCTCCCCGGGTGGTGGGCAAAGCGCTGTCTCAGCATTCTTCCCTCGCCGCTCTGTCTTTATGCTTTTCCAGCCCATCGCTGATCGGGGGCATCAGTTCCACCGGGGTGACTCCTTCAACGTCAGAAGCCTCGGCCTCCTCTATCCAACAAAACAGAGATAAAGAGAAAGAAGGGGGGATGGGAGGTGGGCGGTGGGGCATCGGGAGGGTCACGCCACAGACAGGAGGCCTTCAGCTGTCCATGGAAACCTTGTTTGAGGGTAGAAGGTCTTCTGGAGGCGCTTCAAAGCGTTGCCATCGTCTCTACTCTGATACGTGCTCAAGAATTCCGTTTAGAATCAAGATAAAGGTGAATAGAATGAAGCTTTGCTCAGTTTTTATGATCAGTTTATGCACATGAAACGCATGATTACAGGCTTTCCTTTAGAATGCATTAATAGGGATTTCAAACTCTTATTTTAGGGTGTTGTTTTCGTGGTCTGATCTTCAAATTCTCTCTCAAATTCTCTCAATTTCTTCTGAATTTTAGTTCACATGTGAAAAGTTGGAGGAGTTGGTTAAAATGATGAAGCATGAAACTCACCTGCAGTCCCGGCTAATAACGGCTAGCTCTCAGATGCACACACACACACACACGCACACACACACCCTTGCCTTCAGTCATTGTCTATCTCTGCGCTCCTGCAGGCTAAACGTCAAACTCTCCAAATTGGATGAAACATTATGGGAAATATTATGAGGTAGCCTGCTGCTGCGATGGCTGCGGGCTTGTGGGTAATTGAGTTGTTGCACACGCTGCATGCTAATGAGGACCTGAGGACGGCAGGACTTTATTTATTTTAAAGAAATTAGACACAGCGACGCTTGACATGTACATTTTACTTACTATTATTGGAATATTTTGAATATAAGCTGCAGATCTTTGCATTTATTAATTTAGAAATCTTCTGCAGCCGTCTCCAAAGCTTTCACTGCTGGAGTGAATGAATAATCCTCTGTCTTTAGGCCGGACGCACAGAAGTCTTTTACCCACAATATTAGCCAGAAGAGGAAGACAGAAGTGAAATTTTAAAGAGAACAGGAGGGGGGGGCAGTGCTTTTGATCACTGCCGTGACAAGGCAGAGAAGTAACATTTAGTCATTAATGTCAAAGCGGATATATAGCGCAGGATTTCTACATTAGCATCAAGAGGAGCCTATTAGTAATGTAGCTCATCCTTATTCGGGGGTCACTGCCAATGAGTAATAATCTTATGCAAATATATTCTGCCGGGGAATTTTCTGATGATTGCTATATGCAGATTCAGCCCAGACTATTCCAGCAGAGATTAAAGGAGCCTGAACTTCCCATCATTAAGAAAACTTTGGTTTTAGTCGGAGGCGTCGTCTTTCCTTTCTTAGGCGGTCTGTGCAGTGTGGAAATGTATTTAAAGCAAGTGCATCACATGGAAATCACAGTTAATAGAAAAATACAGCGACAACATTGATTTGGAGAACATTTTTAGCAGCCTTTAAGACATAAAAAACCTCGCATGTCCTCACAGCCGCGTGCTCGCACTTCTCTCCACGTGGGAAGAGCGAGTTTCCGGGCGGCTACTTCATCAACATTTCTCGGCGGGTCAGCGTCCTTCGCTGAGAGCAGAGCACATCAATCCGGCGGGGACATCGATCACAGCCGCCCCTCGTCACATTGACCAGCTCATTAGCTGGACTTAATATACGCAGAGGGAGCGCCGGGGCCTGCGTGTCGGACACGCTCTCTCAAGGTGTAGACGGTTAGCATGCCGTGCACGGGTACCAGACCAGAAGTTTTGCTTTCCAGTAGCATCAAAGGAACATTTGATAACCTGAAAAAAGACCTTCTCACACGGAGAGAACTCCCCAAAAGCTCTTAAGCGTCTCTCACAATTGGAGCCAAAGTAAGTGAGCTGCTAATTTACGGTCAGGTCCAAACCGTGTAAATATAAACAGCAAGATATCTAGGCGTACTTTGACTGATTCCTCTTGATGATGAAAATGGAGAAGCTGCCGCCAGCTGGCCCGCCTGTAATGCTTGGAAAGAGCCATGAAGGTTAGTGCTTAACCGTTAGCATCATATGTAACTTTCACTGGTCCTGCAGCCTGTGCATATGCAATTACACTGAAGTAAAGGTTAGAAAGAAAAGTAGTCCCGGTACCTTCGTTGTTTTAACTAGTGATGAATATTTCTGTATTTACAGCCAAGAATTTTAACAAGAACTGAGCCAGGAGCATCTTTTACATAAACTGCTGCTTGATCAAGTTTTGACCAAACCTTACGATTCCACGTTTTAAAACGACTTTTAGAATGAAGGTAATTACTGGCGAGAAGGAAATGAAACCGTGGCCGGTTGGAAGGATCGGTTTCGCACGGCACATTTATTTACGCGAAGGAAAAAAATGTTTTCCCTGTGATGGCAGACGCTATTTACAATACAAATGGCCTCGGGAGTTATGCGAGTATCCCTGTCTAAGCTAAAACAATGCCTCCCACCGATGTAAACATTCGCTCCAGAGCAAACCAGAGGGCCCCAGCTGACCGCCCGTCTCGTCGGCCCGGCCCACTCTCAGACGAGGGCCACACTGCGCCCATTGTTTGAGTAAATGATGGCTTAAGACAGGAGAAAAGGAGAAAACTTGTGTAAACAAGCGGCAGCTCTCGCGTCTCAATGTCACCGCACGGGTGTCTGGTGGTAACCAACGTTTTGTGTCTGTTGGCGGCGCGCATTCCTCCCTGCAAACTCTACACACACTCTGCCCAGCGCGGCCCCTCTCGCCCGTGTGATGATTTACAAATTTCTGCAGTGAAGCTAAATACACGTAAACCGCTGCCAACATCTGCCCGGGTGATGTTTGGACGGCATCTTCTCCGTGTTGTTTGGTGCCGCGAGGTTGGTGTCGTGTGTTTTGTGTTGTGTGGATAACACTTTCACTAAAGCCTATTAACGCCGCTCACTTTGCACGCCGTTGACCTCTGCACGTCCTCGGGATTTACCTTTTCGGGCCCTTTTAAGAGCTCTCCTTTCTGCGGTAATTACCGGCTAAAGATGTTTCTTTATTAGCGCCGGGCTTTGTAATGCTGCCAAATAACACTTTATTGCCCGTTAATTAAATATTAATGGCAGTGTCATTACATCTTTATTCATAATTAAAAGCCCTGCCAATGGCTGGTACTGCATATTAATGTAATTAAACATCAGAAGAGTGTGTGTTTGTGTCAGTGTTCTGGTGCTGCTGTGTGGTGATGGAAGTTCTTGATTTAACAGGATTGAGTTTTTTTATTTAACAAAAAATAAATATTTTTTTAAAAAATTAACAATTGCTCTAGATGTTACTCTGCCACTCTTTATCCTGCCAAACATTCTCTTAACCCTCTGATCAGAAGCCTTCCTTTTAAAGCTAAATTCCTTTAAACTGACCCCCCACGGTGGGTGTAGAACACAGGAGCTGCCCCTCACCCCAACATCAGGACTCCCTGAGATGTGCTTGGCAGGAATAATGTGTGGTAACAAGGCGGCTTTTGTTTCTCCATCATCAGCAGGAAGTTTCTGCCCTGGAAGCTAACGTGAAGATGGACGCCGCCGACCGTAAAAACAGAGGTGGCCATCTTTAGATACCCTTTGGTGATGTGACCCCTGACCCCGGCTCAGAGAAGGTCAGACAAAATTTAGCTCGCGGTGAATAAACCGATGGGCCTTTTTAAAGTCAGCCGATTAAGAATCGCCTGCAGCTGATGCATCGGCGCGCTGCAAAAAAGCAGCAGGCGTTGATTTTTAATTAAGAGGAAACAGCTGTAGTAATGTGTCTAAGGACGTGTTAATCCCCTCAAAGCCGAACCCACCCTGATTCTTTTATAATATTTACATTGCAACATCTGATTTACAGGAACTTGCTGGAAACTGGAAACAAAATGTCACCAATTAAAAAAGATGCATTTAAGCGACAGTTGTTACACTTTTGAGTGATATTTCATTAAAAAGAGGGGAAAACAGGGTAGAGACGGGTGGTTTTTGTCCCATTTTTCCACCCTCCTGTCTGAAAGAACACCTGGTTCTTTTAAGTCTCATAAGACTAGATTGTCCTGTGGTTCGAGGCGTGTAAAAGTGAATTTACCCCGTTAATCGGCTCCGAAATGGTCGATATTTAATATGCTGTGCTGTGATGTGCTGTGCTGTGCTGTGCTGTGCTGTGCTGTGCTGTGCTGTGCTGTGCTGTGCTGTGCTGTGCTGTGCTGTGCTGTGCTGTGCTGTGCTGTGCTGTGCTGAGAGTATCGGGTCTTTATGAGGGGTCTCTAACATGAAAATCTCCCAAGATTCTGAAAATCTTACGTGTTTACGTGCAGTTAAGGGACGCCCTCAGTGAGGACCCAAATCAGGAGTGGGCGTCCCCGGTCTGATGCGGTGCCCTGGAGATAATGTCTCCGAGACTTTGCAGGGAAGCTCAGCAAGCCGCCCTGCGGCCTCAGCGCTCCAGCCAAATCCGTCCTCCTCCTGTAAACGGAGAGCTGGGCGCAGAGGAGATGAGCGAGTGTTTCCACATGGCAATGAAACCCGAATTTACGCCGGTGCTTACAACCAGCACACATGCTGCAGTCATTAAAAGTCAATCAGGGTGTCTTTTCCATAAACAAATAGCTTCTGATTATTCCGACCTGTCATCCTCTGACAGCGTTAAAACATCCCTCAATTAGGCCGCGCCGAGACGCTCTCGGTTCCAAACAGGGCTCTCTCCCGGTCACGTATCGCTGCTCCCCCCACGCCAATGCCGCTCCCCCCACGCCAATGCCGCTCCCTCTGCACACCTTTCACTCACCGCTACACATTAACTGTTTGCGGCAGAAGCGGCGGCAAACTCTTTGACCCTCGCCGAATGGTACCAGCGAAGGAGACAGAGCCTTTATTGTTCAGAGCCTGGATCAATTAGAAAACACCTTCGGGGCCTATTTCTGGACACAGCTGGACGGATCGTCTCTGACTCAGGGGTCAAGAGACGAGCCCAGATAAACCAGATCTGAGCACGTGACAGTGGGAGTAAATCACCTGGAGAGGCTCGAAGCACAGTAACAGTGTTTTCCTGTTTTTACCACAGTCAGAGCCCATAAATGATTAGAAAACAGTATAAAAGAGGACTGGCTGCTTTGTTTCCACTCTGAATTTACTGTTACGCGTTTGCTGCTATTCAAGCACTAATTTAATCTTACACTTATTAGATTATTTAAGTAGATTTATATACTTTGTACAACATGTGACAACCCAAAGGCCTGTTTCTGTTCGATCCAAACACACAGCAAAAGCTAATCTGATTGGTTATCATTATGAAACTATTCAGCCCATGTGGTTAAATTTAACACAGTTCAAATTCAACACATCTGGTATTTTCTCAAGGAATAAGTCTGTTCAAAGGGAAATTACGTCTTCAAGTGATGAGCCCATCGGTGAGAAGCGGGCCGGAGCTCGCTGGGCTTGCAGCCTCAAACAGAGAAGGAGCCTTTGTTTTAGCTAAAAGGCCACTTCTATATGCAGCTCCTGGTTTAAAGAGGAGAAAACAAGAACTCTGCCACAAGTGATTTAACAAAACTCACGCTGATTTTAAAATAAGCACATTTCCCCCATGCAAAAACCGCTCGTTTAAAACCGTTATCAAAAGCAACAGTTGTTTTAACACCATCCCCGGCATCATTTCAATGAATGGAATTGTTGTAGATAAAAAGCAACAGAGTTAAGTTTCCTTGGGGGGGTGAACAAACTCAACAAATAAAATGAGGAGTTGGAAATGGCAAGAATCGAAATTACTGTTTTCTTAACAAACAATAATAAAACGCTTAATACAGGACGATGACGCCAATTCAAATTCACTTTCTACTGACGCACATCCCATTATATATGGTCATGGCTTTTCCGAAAACATCTGGCTAAAGACCAGAGAAGCATATAGTGTAATTATCTAATTACTTATTATCTGATCAGATAATAAGTGTCTAAAAATGGGGAAGAAGGATGTGAGGACATCCGAAAAACGTCACGTGCTTCCCATTTGAAAACGTTATGACAGCAAAGGAAACAAATCGGCAATGAATTCCGGGCCTATATTCAAACGCACACAGCTGTTCCGAAGGAATCACTGGTGTAAACACCTCCACCTCTAAATAGATAAACAGCAGACCACACACAGCTTTCCTTTGTCTTCCTGTCCTGTAGCCAGAGTTGGTTTTAAATTAGGTCTTATGTCATCAGTAATATAATGTTTCAATAGCTACAGTGTGTGTGTGTGTGTGTGTGTGTGTGTGTGTGTGTGTGTGTGTGGTGTGTGTGTGTGTGTGTGTGTGTGTGTGTGCGTGTGTGGGATGGAAGTCAGCTGCACATGGACAGAAATTCTACCAGCCAGTTCTCCCGACTGCATCTGTTCAACCCAACGGAACCTTCATCTGTAGCCCCACCTCCACCTACCGGGTCATGTGATCTGGTGACATCAGAGCTACAGTTTCAGAGCTAGTTCCACCGGATCCCAGTAAAGCCATAATTGAGTTCCAAAAACCATTTTAGAGGATCTGAGCTTTGTGACACGGTGCATCAGAAGATGGGGGGCATGTGGTCACCAAGGGATGGACATGGTCTGCAACAATGCTCCGGTCAGTCAGTCCCGAGGGGCCAAAAACGTTTCAAGGTAATGTCCCCCACGTCATTCTACCACCACCAGCCTGAACGGTTGATCCCAGGCAGGCTGGATCCAAAAGATCATCTTGTTTACGCCAGATTCTGCCATCAGACCGGAAAATGTTTTCCCAAACTTCTATTGTCCAATTTTGGTGAGCCGAGCCTCACTGTCCTATTCTAAGCCGACAGGAGGGGCTCTTGTAGCCCATCTTCCTCTAGGTTCCACATGTAAGGCTTCCCTTGGTTGTAACAATGGTTCTGGAACCAGTCAGCCCAGGCATTTCCATCCAAACAACGGCTACTCACTGGATATCTTCTCTTTTTGGGGCCTCCCTGTGACCCCTCGAGATGGTTGTGCCTCAAAATTCTTGTAGATCCACAGGTTCTGAACTACTCAGACCAGCCCGACTGGCACCAACCAAGATGCTGGGCTTTTTGGCCACGTCTCGTGCCTGGATGCATTGAGTTGTGTTGGCTGATTGGCCATTTCTTATAACATGTGATTGAAGAGCTGGACCTAATAAAGTGCTGTAATAACTCAGTAATAAAGGCTGCTGAGTGGGTGGTTTCAGGGTGCCAGGATGGTTTGACAGAGCAGCCAAACATTCCACAGCAGATGAGGCCGTTCGATGCTTTGTGACAGGCTGCAGCGTCTTTCACCCCTGCAAACCTGAGGAAACTACAGACACCTGTCACACACTCACACACACACACACACACTCACAAACTTGTATAGTTAGACCCATGCTCCTGTTCCACTTCCTTTTTTCTCCATCTGCAGGGAAATTAGAGAGACGACGGTGGAAAATGTTAGCTCTTGAGAGCGATATCCGCTTAAGCTAATGGAATTCCTGGAAGAACACATTGCAGGACCTTTTGAGAACACATATCTGTTACGGAGACACATTATCGCTTTCTTTCATGTCACTTTTAAGTGATTGATTTTCTTTCTTTCCCCTTTTCGGTGTGGATGCTCAACAAAGCTAAATTAAAACGGAATTTAATTGAGCGTCCAAAAGAAGTTGTCTCGCTACTCGTACAAAAATCTCCACCCAGTCGAGGGCAGGAGGCTCATTTTGATTGGCAGCACGGGTACTCCCTGTCTATTAGTGCCTTCAAGAAAACCAGGATGTGGAAAGTTTCTGACCTTCAAGCAAAGAGGGGATGTGTTGTAAAGAACACCAGGACAGGAAGTCGGACTGAGCTACTCTTCAGGCCCCCATGACCTTGACAGGTCAGAGCCTTCTCATGTCCCCCTAATGACAGATAAACCATCACAATGCACAAATGTCTTCACTTTAGGTCTTCCCTTTGCTCCTATCTTACAGTGTCTTAGGTCTCCTTCTCTTGTCATCCGCGTTAATTAGTCCTTCAAGGCTTTTTATGTTGCATTTTGTGCAAACAACCAACTCCAGAGTAACGGTCACCAAGCAAACAGAGCTTCATTAACTCATACGTGGGCTCAACATTTGCATTAACGCTCCAGATCTGTGCAAACTTTCTTTAGCCTCATCGCAACGCTGAATGCCTGCGTGGCCGTGCAAAGGCGTACGGTAAAACACACTCTGTACAAGTCCGACAAAGGCCGACTTCTCTTCCGGCCAACAAAGGAGCCCAAGTTTTGCTGTCCTGCCCAGCTGCCTAGAATAGGCAACACAGACTCCTTTGTCAGGGTGAGTCAATCTGTGTGGGTGTGAATGCATTAGCCCTTCACAACAGAATGATGACCCTGGACTCCCCCGCTTTGCTTTCAAATATTCTCCGATAGGTTCTCTCGGTCATGTTTGGATCACATCCGGGTGACGATGTGGCACTGGAGAAGATGAATGGTGACCATTGAGATGCTGAATAATTATACTCGGACCTGTGAGACGGCGAACACATAAACCCTCAGAGGGCAACATGACAAACATGTTTTTCGCAGCCTTGTGACAAAGAGCGTGTTTTGATGTGATCTGAGTCATGCAGCGGGGTTATCGTTGTGGCGCGCGGGTCTCCGGGCCTGCCGCTTATCCATCACCGCGCTCTGCTTTTTACTGTCTGACGAATGGGTTCATGTGGGCGTCCGTGCCTGTGTGAGAGTGTGTGTGTGTGTGTGTGAGAGAGAGAAGGCGTTCATGCTGGCACGCACATGCCCATGTGTGGCATTATAAAACATGCATCTGTGCGTGTGTCACGGCAGCCTGGAACGGACCACAGAGGCAGATGACCGCTCGCACAGTGGCCGTGCTCTCTGAAGTCATGGTTTCCAGCGGCGGACAGACCGCTGGACTCTGTCACACAGACGCCGCATCTGTGCAAAAGTGAGTTCTCATGGAGGTCTATTGAGCATCAAACACAATCCGCTCGTTGAGAGGAGCCAGCGGGATAATGGCCCGTTCTCTGGTCCTACACAGTCCAGAATCCCTTGGAATTACGGTCATGTTAAATGAATCTGCGCCGCGCGATTCAGGCCGGTTCCACTAATGAACAACTGGATCATTATCGTGTGTTAGTCACACAGTTTTCTCTGTAGTGGAGCTCTGGAAAATGCAAAGTCATTTATTAATTATAGATGAATGAGACAAGTGGCGCAGTGGGACCAGGGATTTTACCACACAGCAGGAAGGACGGGAGAGGACCCCATGTTTTATCCTCGTTCTCTTCAGGAGGATTGAGAATATGCTTCCAGATTCTCTGGATTCTTCTAAAATCCATCCACACTTGAATAGCTTCACCTTAATTCTCCATCTCTTCTGCGAGGGGAAGAGTTATTTTCTTGAAAATCGCCAGTGCTTTATTTAGGGGGGAATTTGTGGAATTTTAGAGACATTTGTTTCCAACAGGAGGGGTTTTGGAAAATGAAATTATTTAGACTTCAATCTGAGAAGAGAGATGTTTGTTTTGGGGGTAAAAAATGGATTTTGAAATCAGAATCTGGAATCAGAATTATCTTAAACACACATATTGATGATGGCGTTCTAAATTATTTTACTATCAGGTAATAAATGATGAAATAAAATAAAATTCAAGGCAGTCGGCAGTACAGATGGAAACATAGCGCGCACACACACACACCCCCACACACACACACACACAGTCTCTGCTGCTCCAGTGCATTTGTACACATCACACGCATGCTTTGCACATGCACAGCTTGGCCCATTAGCGATGACATGTGACGTTTCGATGAGGCAAATGAAGCTCAACAATTGATGTCAGAGCCTTACAAATTAAACAAATGGGGGACCGCCATGGTGTATTAGGCACCCCAAACCCCCTGATGAACACAGCCGCGGCACATGCCAGCAGGACAACATTGTCTACCTCATGTCTCCTCCCCTAAACAAGGCACAGAGGAGGAGGCTCCGCACGCAGGGTAATACACACATATTACAGTTAGTCAATGAGGAAAATCAAACTAGCCATGCATTTATTACCAATTGAGCCCGTTGACAAGCGAATCACAACCGCGATGTATCATGTTTTATGTAACGTTATTGAATATGTCGCAACGTTGAGGCCAGAGCAAACTCCAAGGTCGTGACTAAAAGGTCAAGACTGGAAAAACACACCAAAGACATTCCTGAGATATGAGCAGAATTGATTAATTGGACTGAATAAGATTATTTTATTAAGATTTTTATGTTCATCAATCAGGATTTGATTTGTTGAAATGTACCTTTAGTGTTCCAACTTGTGTAAGGAACAAGGCTCAAATAGTGCACACACACAAATGTATCCTCTGTGTGTGTGTGTGTGTGTGGTGTGTGTGTGTGTGTGTGTGTGTGTGTGTGTGTGTGTGTGTGTGAAATGGACAAAGAGAGAGCTTCTGTTAATCCATATGCAAACACATTGTCCTATTGACAGATCTTCTGAGGGGTGAAGCGTCCTGGGAGCGGAGGAGAGGAGCGAGGAGAAGCCGGTGATAGGGATCTCTACGATTCACAGCACCTGCACACACTGCATGCCAGACGCAGTCACGTCAAATCTATATCACACACACACACACACCCACACACACACACAGTCTCTGCTGCTCCAGTGCATTTGTACACATCACACGCATGCTTTGCACATGCACAGCTTGGCCCATTAGCGATGACATGTGACGTTTCGATGAGGCAAATGAAGCTCAACAATTGATGTCAGAGCCTTACAAATTAAACAAATGGGGGACCGCCATGGTGTATTAGGCACCCCAAACCCCCTGATGAACACAGCCGCGGCACATGCCAGCAGGACAACATTGTCTACCTCATGTCTCCTCCCCTAAACAAGGCACAGAGGAGGAGGCTCCGCACGCAGGGTAATACACACATATTACAGTTAGTCAATGAGGAAAATCAAACTAGCCATGCATTTATTACCAATTGAGCCCGTTGACAAGCGAATCACAACCGCGATGTATCATGTTTTATGTAACGTTATTGAATATGTCGCAACGTTGAGGCCAGAGCAAACTCCAAGGTCGTGACTAAAAGGTCAAGACTGGAAAAACACACCAAAGACATTCCTGAGATATGAGCAGAATTGATTAATTGGACTGAATAAGATTATTTTATTAAGATTTTTATGTTCATCAATCAGGATTTGATTTGTTGAAATGTACCTTTAGTGTTCCAACTTGTGTAAGGAACAAAGCTCAAATAGTGCACACACACAAATGTATCCTCTGTGTGTGTGTGTGTGTGGTGTGTGTGTGTGTGTGTGTGTGTGTGTGTGTGTGTGTTGTGTGTGTGTGTGTGAAATGGACAAAGAGAGAGCTTCTGTTAATCCATATGCAAACACATTGTCCTATTGACAGATCTTCTGAGGGGTGAAGCGTCCTGGGAGCGGAGGAGAGGAGCGAGGAGAAGCCGGTGATAGGGATCTCTACGATTCACAGCACCTGCACACACTGCATGCCAGACGCAGTCACGTCAAATCTATATCACACACACACACACACACACACACACACACACATATTTGAAGCTCACAATACAATCCTGCAACGAACACAAAGCGCTTAGTGAACAACATGCTCCCGCTCACAATCACACATGTACACAGGTGTGGCAGGTCCATTTTGTTTTCGCTAACCCCGGCAGCCCCTTGCACAATCCCCAGCAAATAGGACCGACGTTCCGGCGCCCGATATAGGTGTACAATTTCTTGTTTGGCTTTGAGAAAACATGGCGTGATGGCAGGAGAAATTGCGTGGGGAATAAATGCATCGCCTCTGTTTGGGAAGGACGCCTCGTCATAAGTCATTGTCGGCGCGCCTGATTATGTGTGCGAGTGTGCACGCGTGTGCGTGTTTGGAGATGAGTTGAGAGATGGAATACCTAAAAGGGGTTAAGTGCCAGGGTTACCCATCCAAGGAGTATTAAATGAAGGCTCTCACTTTGATGGACACCAGCGCCGAGATCCCTGATGTCCCAAAATATTAGGTTTCTCTTCTAATAATGTTGGAAATATTGCCTACTGTCATGATTAATCTGGCCGGCTGCTGGGCCTGATTGCAGGTGACGCGGTCACAGCACAGTGCCTGTGTTAGTTTCCACACACCGTCAGCTTCGCTCCTCGCAGAGCCGCGGCCAGGAGCGGGGTTGATAGCGCCCGTCGCAGCTGCGGCTAATGCGATGTGACAGCAGAGAAGGAAACCTTTATTTTAATTCAAACAACAAAAGCCAAACAGCCAAACTTATCTGCATGCCCAACATTTTCCCTCCAACATAGCGAGTTATTTTGCTCCCTTCTCCGTCAAAATAATTTCTCATTCCTCTGGTTTTCGTCAGCCGAGTTAACCTTGCCGGAGCGGTATCTGGCAAAGGAAGAGCCGGAGACGTTATGAGAGAGGTGGAGGTATTTGCAGATGTGGAGGGAGGCACAAAAACATTTGTCAAATCAAAGGTTCGAATTATTGGCCAAAGTAGGGTCAGTTTCACATGGCTCTTAGAGGTTCCATTGTCCTGATGTGGAACAAGACCCCCTTTATGTGACAAGCTTGAAAAACAACGTTGGCCCTCCTCATAATCGAATCTGTGGATCCCAACAGGCCAGCAGGCCCCGTCACTTGGAATTCTTTGCATTGGCCATGGTCAGGATGTGCCGTTTGGCCCCAACAATGGCAACATTGATTTTAGCGCCATGAGAATTTTGGTTGAGCTGTAAAAACTGGGACTGAGATGGAGGGGGGCAGACCGGTCTTTGCCTTTCCCAGGAGGGTGTGTGGTGGGCTGCGGGGGGAAGGTGAGTCACGATGGGCTCCAGGGCTCTGACCCACTGGACCCTCGTCCTAATTCAATCAGTGCGAGGACCATTAGCCTACCATTATCAGACATTATCTCTCAGACTGAACAGGACAGTTATCTCATGCCAAGGCTGGAAAAAAAATTGCACCACACACTTCCTGTGCACATTTAGTGTGGATCGTTTTGCCACAATTGGCCCTTGTTTGCGACAGTTTGAGATCTGGTGTTTTGGGGCGCTAAAGCTAAAATGATGACTTGTTGCTATGAAGTCAGGGCTAAATCTGTAGCGGACCTCCTGTATAGAAACTGACCGAGATGATACAAATTACCCCTATTTTCAATCTACCAATTTAGCTTCCACTTACAAGGCAGAGGTCAAACCAAGCCCTTTCATGAGGGGGAACCTTTTGATGTGGTTGCAGACTACTGTGAGACTTTAGCACCAAGCATCTCTCAGTGGTGCAGGGAGGAGGGAGGAGGGCCCCGAACAATGGGCCTCCTTAGAAAAGCCACTAAATCTCAGTGGCTAACTTCAAAAGAGCCCTTGGTGTCAAAGCCAGTGTTGTGGCTGGAGCTGGACATACTGTTTCCCTGGGTATAAATGTTTTATTAGAGGGCACACCTCCTCAGGCTTGCCTTGTCAATGTCAGAGGTAGGAGGAACAAGGGGATGCTGTGTGTCCCTCGAGAGCAACATCAAACATAATAGGCTTCACATGCATGAACACAGCCAAGAAAAGTTGGCTATAAAAGAGCCAAAAACTTGGTTTTGCTCGTCCCGCTGAATCATACTAGTGGGATGGCGATGCCGTTAAAGCACGAGCATATCAAGATATTACAATTTGATAGGAAACAAATCTGTACCTAAAGAGGAAATGTTGAAAAATGACCATCCACATGTTCCAGCAGATTTTAGAATGTCATATTTAGCATCGCAGACATTACAATTTGTTAAAGCATCCATAATTGATCACCAGTCAGTCTTGCCTCCACGTGTTCTACGGGATCTCAGAGAAGATGGATGTGGGAGCGACGTCCTTTGAGATCCAGATGGCGCATTCCTAACAATAAGGTTTAGGCTTCCATCCTGAAATGATCTCCTTCTAGTGTGTGACACCAATGTGTCATCATCAGGCAGTAATGAGGGAAAAGGCTCCCGAATTAAAATCCAAAATAAGTCTCTCCGTTTCCTCCATCTGTGTTTGTAAAAGACAAAGATTTTTCTATTGGACGATCTAGGACGCATGCGCCAAACCACACCTAATGATGGATGGAAGCTGGAAACAGGAATCAAAATATGAGAAAAGGAGGGAAGTTTGTTTGATATATAACAAAAGTATCACTCAAGACGATTCAGAATTCTATTTCTTGCTGAATAGAATTAGGAGGAAGGAAGACGTGTCGCTCTGGATTCATATTATTACGAGCTGACCCTTTTTTTCTGCTCAGGCCTGAATAATATCAATCACAACCTCATCTGGCTCCTTCATACTTGGCATCTTTCATTTTATCAGATTATATCAGGCGATGATGAAGCTAAATGACAAGTCTAAATAAGGACTCTAAACCTTGAAAAACTATTTGGAAATTTAAAATCTAGTTCTCTCCGATGCCCTCGGTGACCCCCATCAAGTATTCCGGCCTTGACGTCAAAGAGCGAGGAAGAGATCTAATGTGTTGACGATCGCCGCCGTTCTCCTTTAAACGCCTTTTAATTGATAACGGCGAGGGAGAGCGGTGAACTTTAAATAGACATTCTAATTATCGGCTTTAAGAAGCAGGGGCTTTTTTGGAAATGTTATGGCATTTGGAATGGGATTAATGGGCGAGCTAGGCGCTGGCCACCCTGCAGCTAAATGACATTAAAGAGGGAGATGAGTGGTGCCGCTGAAGGGAGCAAACCCACTAGTCACAGGAGCCGGGGCACCCACTGCCTTGGGCATGCACACCGTGGGGTAATGCGTGGGTGAGGAGGGGGGCGGGGGGGATCACCTCATCCAGGAAACTGTGGGATCAGGCTTTTACAAAGCAATAATCCAGTAATGCAATACTGAGTTCTCAGCCTCCTGAGGCAGAAGATCTGATCCGGTTTTTTATCTGTTTGTATGTTGGGAAGGAGAAGTGGAGTCAGGATTGTCATGTTCACGAATATTTTCTGGAGAAACAAAACTTCTTCAGACTGTTCAAATGTGAGAATATCTGTGGCAGAAGCAGCAGGATTTCTGGGTATTGCGACATTTATTGATGTGACAGGTCATATTCTCACAAGAACATGGTCAGGAGTCAGTCTGAGCCCAGTGCCGACGCTCCAGCACGTGACCTCTGACCCTCGAAAACGTCTTACTAGACATCTCTAAAACCTTAACAGCCTTGTCTAATTCAGACTGCCTGGTTCTCAGTGGGTCTTGGTGGTCTTGCTGAGTGTTCCAGACGGAGGTCCCCGTCCCCTGTGGATGTCCACGGTCTGCAGAGGCTGGGGGTCGGCTCTGATGGATCAGCTGGGGGACAGGGGCTCCAACACAAGCCTCGGGGTTAAATTAGCGGTATGGTGGACTGACAGTAAACCACATGGAAAAACTGTGATCACAGGTCAATGGATCACAGAGTGAGCGCCCCGGACAGCTTCCTGTTAGTAGCTATACTTTTTCATGAAGCTTATGAACCTTTCAAAAGGTTTTTTTCCTATATTTTGTGTTTGTAGACACTTAATTTCAGGGTCATGACGACTAAATGCAAACCCTACCACCTTCTGCGAGATGCAGATTATAGAGTAAAGATTTAGATATTTGAATTTCCAAAACATGCATGCATTTTTTTAGGCTTTAATTATAATAGTATTAATAATCTTGTCACACAAATAAACTAACCTAAAAAAAAAACCTGCTTGTTCAATATTAATGTGGATTTTCAATGTTTTTGGTGTCCAAAAAAAGATTTAATACATTAATACCTTGTGCTACCAATAGTGGACTAATAGATAAGAACAAAAAAGTACTAAAAACTTCATCACCCCTGATAACCTGAATATGAGCTGGCTAAAGCTAGGTTTGATTTAAGAACAGGAACAAAAATAGTTAAATTGTGCTCTTTTCAATACCTGAAACAGACCCCAGTGGTGGATTGGGGGGGGGGGGTCCCCTAATGAAGTTCTGAAGTGGATAAGGGAACAGCCAGTGCTGGCCAGTGGACCCCATTTTGCTGGGCCCCAGGCTATAGGATGAGACCTGGGGAGAGTTCAGATGAGGCTGTCACACTTCCCATAGATCAGTCATTATCACTAATCCAGTCACAGCACTCTGGGATCAGCACCAGGCCCATTCATCTAGAACCGTCATTAAAGAGCTAAATGAGAGCTGCCTCTACTAATGAGGTAATGAGAATTTCTGTGCACGTGTGCATGTGTGTGTGTCATAGACAGAAGCAGACAAAGAGAAGAGCTAAGACGACAGAGTGCTTGTAAAACCGTGCAAAGACGGAACACTGAGGCAGAAAAGCAGCTTCTGATGTGTGAGAACCAATTCGCAGCTCTCCCGTCAGTATCGGTACCACTGCGACTCCGTTTCTGTTTACCGCGTTCCCTCGCCACCCGTAAACAAAATCCAGAGATGTACTTATTCCTGATTGCCCTTTAATTCAACACAGCCTCAGACACATTTGCGCCGCCGGTTTCTGCTGTTAACTGCAGTACCGCCAGAGTAAACATTATTGCCCTCTCAGCTACACTTCAGCCCAAAACAAAGGCCTGTCAATGCTGTATGAAGTGGGGATGTCAGGCTTTGCTGTGTGACAGAAATCAATTATTTCTGCCCATGAAGCTTCAAAATATTTATCTTGCCCTGTCTGATATGATGCCAAAGCCTTTAAAAGCAAATAGACGTTTGCATCAAAGCCGCATGGGTGTAAACAGCCGGATGGAAAAACACTGCACGACCACCCGAGTGAGGTGAGAGAAGTTTGGGAAAAGATGTGGTTGTAAAACTCCTATCAGACGGAGGCAGCATTAGCCGGTACGGGCTGATGTGGAGGTTCTGGCAGATGCTGAACTCAATTTACATCCGAGAAGAACGAAACAAAACAACAGAAATGGGAATTGAGGCATAAAGATGATGATAATAAAGAACAACAAAAAGAGCATCACAGCAAATTTGATCGGCTTTCTGTTTCTTCCCCATAGGAATATGGAAAATATCACCCACAAAAGAGAGAACAGCCTGCATATGGAGCCTATTTGAAACTCTCAGGAACAAGCAGCCATGTTTTAAATTTGCAGGAAACCCAAATAAAATATAAATCCCTAAAACGCCTGAACTATGTATGTATGTCCCTGTATACACTCAGTGCATGTGTTGAAACCCACATATGAGGGAGCAATCAGTCCCTTCCATGTTGTTGACACACACACACACACACACACACACACACACACGCTCTCTCTCGGTGCTGAAGGACTCAGACGTGATGCTCCTGGGAATAAACACGGGCTGCTGTTGGGGAGGATTATCTTTCCCGTGTTTAAGTGAGTGGTTGAAGACAAGAGGAGAGTAAACAGCCTTTTAGGAGTGGAGCGACAGTAACTGTTTCCACATCTGGCATCCTGGATGGACGTGCTGACACTGCCCAGCTGGGCCCGCGCCAGGAAACCCCAAAGATAATCGACGACACAATGTTCTCAAACATAAATAGATCTACTAATGAACTTGATTCATTCTTTCAGCCCATTGATTTTCACAGAAATCAGCGGGAGGTGGGTCTTGGAACACAGAACAGCATTTGTTGTGACATCAGAAGCAAATTTCCGTCCTTGCAACATAAAAACTGACTCGACTCGAAGACCCTTTCTTAAACTCTTGAACGACCCTTATTTGCAATGTCCAAATTTATCGGCTCCAAACGTGTTCTTACTCGCAGCAGGACTGTGTTTGAGAAACTCTAAAATAAACACATATTTGTGAGCTATTGTCAACTTTGGTGAATCCACCGGGTTCAAATATCTTAAATTAACTGCAGCAGACAACAGGGGTAAAGCTCCAGCTGTGAGTGAGGGGCAGGGCATCGAGCAGAGATGGAATGGAGCTAAACCAGAGTCTACACTAAATGAGGAAAGGTGGTGAGCTAAACAAAGCTCTTTTGATTTTTTTACTCATAAAAATAAGCACTTTTATCAGATTTCTGGCTACTACATAAGTGAATTAGTAGCCTAACTGCACGTAAACACACTGATGGTCGACCAACCCTTCTTCTGTCTGCTGTCATCTCACAGACGAGTCCTCACTGGGGGCGCCAGGGCGGACCCGGAGCGTCATCACCATGCTAAGTGTTCGCAAATTGTTTTCGTCTTATGGGGGGAGGCAGGCGGTCAGGACAGGCTGTTGATCTCTGCGCGACACGCCGCCCTTATGGTGTTGCACATGGCCCCCCATTAATAAACAAATGAAGGCCTCACCCCGGAGGTCAGCCGAGCTCAGCTGGCCCATTTGCAGCGCCGATCTCTGGGCTCACCGACGTCCAAAGCGGCCACACGCTGCGTCTGCCTGTCAGACGGCTGCTAACCTTGTCTCTGGTGACGGGCAAGAGCGCCGGAGCAAGAAAGGTGGGGGCACACAAAAGGAGGGAGTGGGGGCATAAGAAAGGGGGCATGAATGGCCCTCCTTCCCTCCCCTCCGCTGATTAGTGTGAGTGACAAAGTGGAGCAGAGAGTCCACTCAGGCCTTCATAATAAATCTATCAGGGAGTAATAGAATTCCATCAATCCTCGCTCCTCGGTCCCCCTGCGCACCCTCCTTTTCCCCACCCCTGAAGGGGTCACCATGCCGGGGTGTGTGTCTGTACGGTGGTGGGAATGTCAGGAAGGAGGGGGAGCATCCAATCCTCTGGGATTGCACAACTGTTATTATTCAATTACGCTCCCTTTTCTTCTCAGTTAAAAGACCATGATATCATTATCACTTAATGAATATATATAATTGGATCTTGGCTGCCCCCCCCCACCAGCTCTGATGAATACCATTCACTTCTCATTGGATCCCTCTTCGTCTTCCTCTAACCCGCATTCATCACAGGATTCTTTGAACAACTGTGAACATCTGATGTTTGTTGGGGTCAGACTTTGAGAGCGGGAGTTTCCAAACCACTAGGACTCTTTTACTGACACAAGATATGAATTTTAAATGTGATTATAGCAATTCCCACAGTTTGCTGAGTAACCCAGCGGCAATTTCCAGCCCAACTGTTTGCTGAAAATCATCAAGTCACCAGACGGGCTCCAAATCTCATCTCCGACTCCGAGATGATACACACGCAGAGAGCGTTTAAGAGAACTCGTCTGCAGTATTAATGTGAAATAGGTGGGGGGGGAATGCCGGGTTTTGCTGTCCTAAATTGTTTTTTATTCAAATGCGTCTCCTGACTAGAACGAGTGTGGACAGACTCCCAGAGGAATAAGCAAATGAGAGTTAGATCTGTGACGGTGACGGCCATCAATAACCTTTCAATCTGTTGGGAAACAATGAGAGAGCGGGATAACGGCGCTGGTAGGGACACTAAAAACATTGATTTAGCATTTGTCCACTTCATTTGGAGAGAGACAAGGAGGACGACAAGAAAGGGGTTTTTTGGGGGGGTTGGCCTCTTTGAAAGAGGCAAAAGCAAGGAGTGTTTGGCCTCCTCCCATTCAGATGTCGCCCGCTTGTTGCAAACTAAAAGCAACGGTTCCTCCCCTCCACATTGTTGGGGGTAAATGTGGCATGGCGGGGGTCGATTATGTCTGTGTAAATCAGATACGGGGAAAGCGTGCGAGGCGGTGGGAGTGAGCGCATGTGTGTGAGGCTCACACACCCGCGGACGAGGATGGGGCGTACACAGTCATTAATCCTCCTTAAAAAAGACAGTGTTGGCAAAGTGGCGGCACCCTAATCCAGCTGCTCCCCCCACCAATACACTTCTGACATCCCATCTGACTCCCACCCGTCGTCCCACCTCCTCGCTCCTCCAGCCCGGCCCTCTCCACCTCCGCTCCCCAACACACTGCCCAAAAACCCGTGAACCCCATTCCCACTCACTCACCCATTGCTGCCATACATCACTCCAAATTAAATTTACATTAGGCCCTCCTCTATCAAAGGAGCGGCGAGAGAGGCGGCGAGGGGACGAGATGGAGGGGCTGACATCATTACCCGGCAGCAGAGCACATGACCGTCATCTATTACACCCTTTTATACACATGTCTCAGGATTTTACCAAAGTTCATGCATACCTAAGTGCAAGTTTGTGTTAAAAATTAAAAGCTCTTTTAGGAGGACAAAGGAGTTTCTGAACTGTTGACTTTGAGAGGGGCTTTATTACCCCCAACCACGGGTGTCTGGCATTGCTATAGACAGCTCCCATCCTTTCCTCTCCCCTCTCGGCTCTCTTTCCCCCGGGTCCAGCTACCTCCTCTTTCATGATTTAGCAGCAGTGGGGGGGCTCTGTTTGATATTACACAGGATATTACCATGTTATCTGCTCCGCTAAAATACACGTTTGCACCCGCTTCCACTGCTCTTCTATAGTAACTTTCATAAACTTGTGTGTTGTCAGATGATTTTTTCTTTTTTTTTGCACCTGCCATGACTCTGCAGGGCGAAGGCCAGAAGCTGCTGACCCCCCCTGACCTCTGAAAGTTTTCAAATCCGGACAGCGGCGGCGTTTTGACGGGCCGCTTTGGCTGTTCTGCCCTGCGACGTCGAGCCGCGCTGTCTTGTCACGTCCCGTTTGTGTCAGACAGTGTTGTCCTTTTGTCACATCGCATTACGCCGCCGCGCGTCAGGCTCTCTCCCCTCCGCGTCGGTGACGTATGAGGACAGAGTGTTACCTCCCCTCGCCGCTGGGGATATATTTGCATTGGAGCGTCTGAAAGCAGCTGGAATGAACCAGCTCAGTAAAGGCACCTGAGTGCTGAGCGCTTATGCTTTAATTGCTTCATTATCGTCGGCGCTAATCCCTCTCCAATTTCGACACTCTCATTTTCCACACTAATTTCTCCAAGTCCCTCTCTGCCTCTCTCTCCTCCCACAGTCGGCGGTGCTATGGCACCTATTTGCTTTCCAAGGCAATGATAACAATTAATGCAGCAGTCGGCGGCTCTCGATTCATATAAACCTGTTTTAGCCGACTAAACAAGAGGCTGCTGATAAACAGACTCTGGAGCCAAGGCGCAGAGCTTCACAGCACCATTTATCTCTCTAATTATGCTTTAATTACGACTGTGTATGCTAATACACCAAACATTTGCATAGAACATTCGCACAACTTTCTTCTTTCTCTTCAGGACTGCTCAGAAAGAGAGCTCAGTAACTGCAGTGTTTATTAAAAAAGGGGGGCTACACTGTGTTATACTGCATATGGGAATTGTGCGGAATTAAAAAACAATACTATTCTCATCTCCGGCAAACAGTTTATCTTATATTGCTAACGAACTGCAAACAAACGCAGAGCGATGGTAGAATTAGATGACGATTCATAAAAGTGTAAAACATAATGCTCGATTTTTCCAGAACTAAAATCGTTAAAACAATGAAAAAGCTAAATGGCTAAGTTTTTCCCCAATGACGCTGACTGTCATCTCCACCAGCGGAGGAAGAATTTAGCACCACTGAAACTAAAGTTCAGAGAAGATGCCATCTTCAATACATCAGAAACAGTTTTTTATTATAATACATGTTAAAACTACCAACAAGGTACATAAGAAGGCGTTTCCTCACTCTTCTTAGTTTTGCAGATAGCAGCTTTTGGCTATCGCGATGCTACAGAGTAAAAAAAAGAATGTGTTGACTGATTTTTGGAGCTGTATTAAGGCTTCAGTTCATTCAGACTGGGTTGTGCATCTTCACTCTTGCGTGTCTTTTAGTGGCGCTCCCATGACGCTGAGGCATTAACATACAAATGACCTGCAGATATCTTGTGATCGGAGCCCTCAAATGCCACCAAATGCTAAAGAACCATCATTTACAGATAAGTAACCCAGCCAGCTCTGGTACATCATTCTTTTTCAAGCCGTTTTGGCCAAAATCGAGGAAGATAATTGGCCATTCAGCGAGTGTTAAGGTTAGTGGTGGAGGTGATGGTGATGGCGGTGGTGCAGGCGTATAAAATAGGGCCATTTTCTGACAGAAAACGTGTAAATTAACGTGCAGGGGGGCGATAATTAGGACATATGACCAACTCCCTGATAATTGAAGGGATGATCCATCTCCAGATGATCTCAGCCGCTGACTCACCAACGCGGTCACGGGGCTGTTGCTGTCACCGTTTCTGGGAAGAAAGCGGCGCACGTGCATGACATGCGTGCAGCTCCCAGATTAGATTTCCAACCTTCACAAATATGCTGTTTGGATGTAAACATAAATTTCACATAAATATCTGTTGGACATATAACAACATGTTATAAATAAAGTTCTGCTGCACACACACACACACACACACACACACACACACACACACACATACAGATGTTTGGGCTTTTATGCTCTGCATATTCAGTTTCCCTGAACGGAACATGATGTTTGGATCAATTTATACCCGTGACCTTACCCTTCCATCTGTCCGAGCGGGAAAGCTAACACCTATGAAGTATTTCTTCTGCACCCATTTGTGACCTTTGACCTAATACTCCGACAGGAGCGCCGATCCCCCCAGCGGTAAACGTTGACTGCAAGTTGTGGCCTATTTGTCACAATGTCGGTGAGGACTGAGCGAAGCTCTTCATTTCTCTGCTTTGCTCCCAGGAGCAGGTATCATTTGGTGTTGATAGCAGAGGAGTTGCAGAGAGGCGGCAAAGCCTCAACTTCGTGTGCTACCTGCGGGAGGTTCACAGCCAGTCTGGTCTTCTTTAGTCTCATTTCTCTGTTCTGCCATCAGAATTGAGACTGCAACTGAGAGGAGGACAAGACAGAATAAACCATTAAACCGAACCAATAATATTTCCCTCGCACGTCATCTGTCTGACAGCGGACGGTGAAGAGATGGAAGGAAAAGAGAGGGAAAGCTGGAAAAATCATGGCCTGCCCACCGATCCCTCATTCACTCGGTGCTCATCCATCCTCGGTGCACCTCTTAATTTGGTCCTCCTGCCGACTGGACAACAGAGACCTTCAGCCGCTGGAAACAAATGATGCAGCCGAGGAGGGGCAACAACTTACAGCCAGCAGTGCAACACTAGTTCTTCAATGATGAGACGGGGGGGAACACGTCACATTATACACGTAGCGTCTGTGGGCCAGCGGGGTCCTTATTTATACAGTATGTGCAGTTCAGTCAGTCGGGTGAGCTTTAAAGTCTAATTCACATCAACATTGCAACTGTTGCTTCTAAGCCTTTTGCTGACAAAGTAGCATTTGGGTTTAATTGAGTTAAATGGGAAAACTGACGGGTTAGTGTAGCCGGAAAAAATAGACCCCCTCATGTCAAATGACTATAGGCCGTCAACGATTAGCTCCCGCCGGAGCTTTGTGTGCTACACATACAGTGACTCCTGTCTGAGGACTCTGGTTAGAGGCAGAGATGATTGAAGGTGAAGAGCAAAAGCGTTTTTGAAAGGAATCAGCTGTTTACAGAGGGATTCATGTGGTAAATTGAGAGGAATTCTGGAAGAATAACCACGGGTCATGGGAGTTTGAACACACTGCGTCCCCTTAAATCTCTACTGAGAAGTTGTGTGAAGTCTCTTTATGGACGTCAGCAGCGTGGAGTACGGAGCATCATCTGATTTTCCAGAGCACGACTACAGAGAGACGTAAACCAAGATGCAAACTCAAAGAGAGCGCTCCCATTTTTAACTACACATTAACTCCAGATATTAGAAAAGAGGAATATGGCTGCTGTATGGCTCTGTATGATGTTACTGCTCTGGAAAACAGAAATAAACCAAAAAAAACCCACATCAGATGATTTGAAAGGATAAAACACATGCTTGCATGTATGTTTATGTGGGAAAACTTGCATGCACACAGATCTGCTGGTGGTTCATTGTAAAATTCTGGCTGTAATTTAAGTGGCGAGCCTTTTAAACATGATGGAACCACGACGCAGCCGCGCTGAGATAAAACCAGCGCTATGAAGTGACACCACAGATAAACTGGTGTACGTTTGAAATCCAGAGCGGATGAATTGTGCTCAGGACTGCTGGCTGGCTGCCTCTTTTTTCCATCTTTATTCTCCATTGTTACTTGTCTTCTGTGGAGAGAAAGCTCTCTTAGTTTGTCTCTTTTTCTATTCAGTTGACATTCCTGCTGGGGGAAATCCAGAATTCCTAATAAAGTGCAAAGCATTACATATTCGGGCAGATATTTTGGACGGCTCGCAGCTACAGTCGCTGCAATGTTCCCAGAATCCACGGCAGCCCCAGCGCCGAGAGCAGAAAACAGAGATGACATATGCCGCGGATCTGGAAATGTGTGTTACTTCCTCAATATTATCCTTGACTGCTTCGCTTTGTTTCAAATGTATGTCCAGACCATGTACACAGAGGAGCGACCCAGCAAAGGAATTCCTGCCTGCGTCTCAATGAGGCGGCCTGTGCGGGGCAAATTTAATATGTGGTCCCGCTCAGACAATGTGGGGGTTTGAGCAGATCTGTTGTGCCCCGGAGCTGGGTGATGAAGAAGAGCAACACGGGGGAGAATGAGGCCTTTGTGAGCTTCTGAAAATTCGCAGGGCTCTCGCAGGATGTCATAAAACGCAGAGGCCCTGCCGGCAAAACAGAATGGTTAACCATTACATAAGTGCACCAAACACTCAAGAGGGGAAAAAGAGACTTCAAAGAGCAAGTTTGCATCACCGATAGGAGCGATAATTCTGCCCCAAACTACTAATCTGCCTCTTTTTGAGCTCATCTTCTTTCCCAGGGAGAGAAATATATATAGAGATATTTATACAAAGGTGTGTGTGTTCATGCATGACATATTATCATTTCATGCCATAATTTACAATCCCAGATAAAAACGAAGGTCACTGTTGCAGCAGCATAAAGGGAAACATGTGCAGAGATCCCCCCATCTCCTCATGAGATCTACCAGAAGCTCCCCAGTTTTCAGTCAGTAATTAATCAATCATTTCCTCTGGAAATATGCAGGAAAAAAATGCTAATAGCCACATTGCTGCACAGAGGTGCAGACATGCTGTTACTGCGGGGTTTTTCATCAATTCCACCTTTTCTGTGCCCGTGATGCATCTCCGGGTTATCGCTCGTCAAGGATGATGCCGCTCAAATCGACTCTTTGATTGCATTTTAGCACATTAAGTACTTTTGTAAACATTTGATAAAGCTCAAAGAGGCCATTAGGGCAGTGAAATGACATTAGCGGCGACAACACGAGTCATCTGACGCAGCGCCTCTAATATCCACCATAGATTGTTTTCCTGGAGAATTCTAACATAATGATTGAATTTGCCGTTCTGAGCCGCCTTCTCCAGTCCCGTCACATGGCCCTCTGATCCAGTTAGTGCCTGCACCACTTCTCCAGTTATGACATCAGGTCAAAGCAAAACTTGCAGCGGCACTTTGATCATTTCCAAACAGCTAAATGATGCCATTTCCATTTTTCTCCAGGTGCGAGCACAAGTTTATTCCGAGAAATATGAATGTAACCAACCCTGAATTCAATTAAAATTGTTCATTTTGAGCAGGGGGGACAAGAATTCTGCATCCTGTCCACTAATGTTAAGCTCCTACTTTGTGCTAAAGCTGTCAAATCCAGCTTGTTTCTATTCACTCTTCAAGGACAAAGTCATCAGTGGGTAAACAATGATCATGTTCAGTCTGGATTGCCATAATTGGATTAAATTGATTGGTGAAATGCTTTGAAATATGCTCTAAATGTTTTAAGGATCATTTATGAAAAAGCTGTCCATGTTTATCAGATCAAACAGAGGTTTGATGCACACCACCAACAAAGCAATTCAGCTTCCAACCTCATGACAACCTTTGATTCTTCCAGCCTAGAGGCACAGCCAGCTTAACGGGCAAACATATATATGTCATGAGGACTCAGGGACCTTGACCTGTGACCTCCTCAGCTCACCTCTGAGTCTTTTTCCAAAAGTAATTTGAGTTAAAGTCCCTTAGCCGTACTGCGTCTTGCAAAATGGGAGGAAAAGACACCACAACAAAACCCCACCAGCCATAGGATATCTTTAGAAAGACAAAAAACACACCTGACCTTTCCAGAACGAAAAAAAAAAGGAAGAAATGGCAAAAGTGACAAAGAGAAGCACAGAAAGGAGCCGGTCACAGATGCACATTTCACCTTTTGTGTGGTACATAGAGCACAGAGGCTAAAAAGGCCTCTAATTAGCATTTGAGCCCATCGGGGGCACAACAGCCAGCAGTTGTCCGTGCGGCGGCCCGACGGTACATTTTGACACTCATTCATTTGCAAACAGCGGATGGACTTTATTTTAACGTCTCAAACAGCTCTGAGCATTGTGGTCGCCGCCAAACATATGACAAACAAGCGCTCCCCCAACCTCACTTTTCATGCCAGCACTGAGTCACACATCCAAGAGAACCCCCCCCCCCCACACACACACACACACACACACACACACACACACACACGCCAACAGCCCCTCCGTTTCCTCTGGCAACAGAATCTGCCTCTGATCCGGCTGAGGGGCCAGCCCACGCTCCTCTCACCGTCCCACAGCATGAGTTGCAGCCTCAGTGTGTGGCGCTGGTGAAACGGGCCTATTGTGGCGGACCGGGCACCCAGATCAGATCCAAAGGCGGTTCCAGAGCCCCATCGCCTCCAGGGCCACTCGTTATTACATGCGAGGGGGGACTTGTGATCTTTTTAATTATTCTGCTCTTCATTTCTATCCCACCATTCAAAACCCAACATGAGAATTGATTGCCTCAAAGCTCCGTCTTTACAATCTTCCCCAAGCCCATCAATTACCCAACTTTGGGGCAGGGTGGACGGGTAGAACCCTGGCACGGCGTCAGGGGAGCAGAGCTGAATGGGGCTGCTCTTTTTGGAGGGAGAGTTGGGGGGTGGGTGCGCTTGTTATCTTGTGAACCCTCAAACATGGAAGATAGAATCTCTTGAATGTCAGCGACAGAAATGGAATTAACAAGAGATCTTTTTATTGTCGTAGAAGGTCATTAGGCTGCCAATCGGGGTAATTATGGAAATGATCTCCCCAGCTCTTTGGAATGTTTTCCTGCTTCCATAAGGACTTGAAAGTGTTCAATCAGCCTCTCTCGTGGGAAAGTTCAGCCATAACTGCAAGTGTACCAGCAAAATCAAATTAAGCAAAGAGATTTCATTAGTATTTATAGCCCCGAGGCATTTGTAAAAGTACGAAGCAGGAGAGTAATGTGGGACTGTGGAGAGGTGAATTATTGCTTAATGACAAAGGCCATACCTAGAAGACACATGGGTAATGAAGAGGAGGCGTCGATGGCATCTCTAAGAGGATTCTGGGGGAATGTGAAGTCTTGACGCCCGCGTGGCCCCTTCGGGCTCCCATGGTTGTGAGCCGGCTAACTTTGTTAGGCTGTTAGCTTTATTATCCAGACACATTTAATCTTGTATAGTTAAAACTATGAGCAAACACGCTAATCTGCACCAAATTATTATCGAAATGAAACAGAAGACGCCAGCGCATCAGACTCTCAGATGCACTGAATCTAACTGAATGATCAAAGGAAACCACACATACTTTTATGTGCTGCAACAAATATTGTTGAGGTCTAAAACAGTCAGTAACGGGCAGGTGTTTCACTTCAGGCCTCAGTGTAGTGACACTGGTGGGTGTCCAGATCACCCTTGTTTGGCTTTTATGAACATTTGGACAGTTACAGCATTCCAAAAGGTCACCAGGTCAACAGTTCGGAGTCTTTTTTTGCTGGTAATTAACTCTAATTGTTATTTATTCTGGCTATTTGATCGTTAGAGCTGTTTTATAGGCAGAAAAGTTCTGTAGTTTGAACATCTTTGATAGAACCTGAGAACCTGTCCCGTATATTCAGTGGAGAAACTGTGATTATCATCATTTCATTGTATTTTACAGCGGAACGATGCATCTTTATCCGCTGCTGCATCAGTTTTGACAGAATGAAACTGATCAGGACGCAGTGAAAATCCATCAGGGGTTGCTTCAGGCCAGTTCTATATTTTTCTTAGTGAAATAAATCTTGTTATTGGAGATTCAGGACAGACAGAAACAGGGTCAGATAGACGTGCACGCCAATTGTAACACCTGATTTGAATCACTGGGTCTTTCCATCCACTTAAGCTCAGAGTAATTGACAGTTTGAAGATGGCCTCTTTAATTCCAACAGACAGCGAGGACTTTGATAAGGATGGGGGGTGGGGGGTGGGGGGGGTACCAGATAAACAGGACAGTTTGTAAAGGAAATAGGAGCTTTAACACGTCAGGGAGAGTTTTGGTGAATCTAATAAATCGCACAAAGGTTAAAAACACATCAACAAGCATTTGGGTCAGAAAACGAAACATTAAGTTGACTTGATTGTGTGTGTGTGTGTGTGTGTGTGTGTGTGTGTGTGTGTGTGTGAGTGTGTGTGACTTGACAGTATTACTGGTATTATTGGTGGTGGTGGCGAGGGGGAGGGGTCAGGATATGGAGGGTAATTTAGTGTGATGTTACAAATAAATAGACACAACGTGGACAAAAATAAAGTCATGGTAAAGTTGTGAGGTTCAAATGAATTCTAAATCTTTTTAATTATTAACTAAAGTCACAATTCTGCAGACAAAAAAGACTCACGCGCATTAATTTGCATTTGAGTTTTACCATTTAATGACGATGGTATTTTTGTGGCAAAGATTTGATTTTATTCGTTAATCAAAGTCTAATGGGGTTTTTCAGCAGCTGCATGAGCATGTTTCAAATCGTTTTGGGCAGATTTGGCCCTGAACCAGCCTCGTTGCTCAATTTACAGCCTGAATCTCGACACCCTGGACGCGCTGAAGATGTGCAACTTTGCTCCCGTCATCTGAATGACAAAAAGCCTACAAACTGGGTGACATTGCACCTACTTAACAAGCGCGCATTGGCATGGTAATCTGGCTCATTTAACTGGAGGTGTCATTTTCCCACTACGCAGAAACAGCGCGGTTTTCTTTTGGCCTCCCCGGGGGCTTCCCTCTGACAGCCGGGAGCAGAGGCACCGTGGCCGGCCGAGAGGGGGCTGCAGGAGACCCTGGAGGGTGTTCCACAAGGCTGCGAGTTATACAGGACATTGCGTTATTCTGCTCCCATTTCGGCTCCCTCATCTCGACACAAACGCCGTTTATATGTTTAATTTGTCCTTGAAACGAGATTGAAACGAATTCCCTGTTGAAAAATGAAATGATGAAACGAAAAAGAGACGTCGTGGCTCCAACACCCACGTCTGCTTTACCAGGAAGACGGAGGGAAGAAGAGAGGTCTCCCTGACGATTCTGACTTAGAATTTAAACTAAAGACCACAACAAGCTGATAAAGCACTTCAGAACTGTGTGTTTGCATCCAACTGTTTATTTTATTAAGTTTTCAGTGTTGCATTTAAAGAAGATTTTAATAACGCACACAAACACGCGGAGGGGCTGCTGAAAGAGGCCGCGCAACACAGCTGTTTCCGGGCTAATTTAAGCTTCTTGTGCCCAGAAGTGGCAGCGACATTTAAAGAAAACATAATCCAAAAAATAAATAAAACGAAACCAACAAAAACTCTGACTGAAAAGAAAAAACTGCGGCTTAAAACAGGAGGAGAGTTTTTGGATATCACCTGCTGCAGCCTGACGCGTCAAAACAGATGTTACGCACCCACACACGCACACGCACACTGGTTTCTTTGAGGAGCTTTGATGCTTTGTTGTGACTCCAGCTCATCTTGCAGGAGGGGGGTTAAATATGGGCTCCATCATGATGTTTGACAGAAGCTCGCAGGTTGATGGAGTGGATTCTTTCAGATGGGCTGAAAATGGGGGATTTCCAGGGCTGAAATGGCCGGAGCCACTTCTGAACGCCAGGATTTACTGATTTATTTTAATCTCGATTATTTTCCTGTGTGACTGATGCGCTTTTTAAAAAAAAGAATATATTGTTTTATTAAATGTGACAACTAGCATGTTTTGCTACTGCAGCAAAAATAATTATATCCCGATGCTCGTAATTACGCAGCCATTCATTTACCTCCTGGTTTTACTGACTGATGCTCCCAAATGTTCCCACACCCAATTAATTACGCGAGTTGCCGCTCGAAAACTACCGCAAAAAGCTGATTTTCATGCAGCTTTGCTGACGGTTGAGTTTTAATTTCCTTTGTCCTGTTAGATTGGAAGTATTTCATTTAAATCTCCGCACAAAATAGGCCATATTTCTGCATTTTAGTGCTTTCTAACATTCTAGAAATGCTTCTATTTATTTAGCATCAAACATTTCACTGCCTGTTAATATTGGGTTCATTAAAGTGCATCGAAATAATAATTTAGAAATAATTTCTGCATGAATTTCCCTCGTTATTCTAATCATAAACAATGCTGACGTCTCACTCACCTCCACCCATCATCAACCCTGCTGAAGTGCTCTTGAGCATGAACACCGTGCGCGCTTTCGCAGGTGACCCTGACCTTTGAACCCCAGGCAGGAGCACGTGGAGAAGAAGGAGCCCCCCCCTCACAGTGATCATCGGAGCGTCACATTATTATGATCACAGTTATTTGTTCGATGACCTTGGTGCCGGTTTGCGCGGACTGTTTCCTCTCCATCACCTGCGCGGCTGCTGCGGCTGGATCTTCTCTGCCACCCCCACACCCCCCCTAATGGTTTCATGCCGGAGCGAGTTGGCTTATTATACTAAAAGGTTTTGTCGCGCTAAGCCGTGCATGTGTGCTTAAAACGTACATTTCATTAACAAACTGCGGAGTATCAAAGCGGATTTATGAGGCTGCAAAAGATCACAGGAAGGACGGGTTTCAAACCCCCTCCCAGGCCGCATCAGCCGGGTGATATCAGCAGTTATTTCACACAACACTGAAATTCTTGTAATTTCTTTTTAAATGAGACACATTCTTTTATTATTTTTTTTATGTGGGGTAATTGTTTGAAGAAGAGAGTCTGTGATCCGATTATCTGATATCACGAAAATTCCGGAAAATGAAAATTGGAAGCCAGAAAAGTTTTTGGTTGACACCGCCCTTTTATTTCGTTAATGTGTTCTTGAATTCGGCTGCTTTGGGGGATGAATACAGGGAACATTGAATTAAAGAAAAAAACAATCAGATTTAAATCAACTCAAAAATCCAAGAGCCGCGTAAAGATGCGCAAAGCGGGATGAAAAAGTTGACTCCTGGTTTCATCTGCTAAGTAGTCCGTATTGACGGACCTCCAGATCACACAGGTCACAGAGAGATTAACACGAGTCTGTTTCCCTCCTTTCAGCCGTGCGCACATTAATAATGGCCCCGTTTGATTCAGTCCAGTGCGAGGCTGCAAATAATAATTAAAAAAACGTTTAAAAAAATACAAAGCAACGGAGGCGACAATTATTCCTTTAAAATAAATATAAAGTCTTTTCACTCCCCTAATATTATTATTTTAAGTGTCAGCATCAAGTGACACTTAAAATATCTAATATCAATTAAGAAAGCAGCAACCTTTGGACTAAAGATGAGGTAAAACAGTGAAATCGATTTGTCCTCAAATTCGAATCTAATCTCGGTCTCTGCGCTTGAAGGAGCTGCAGATTATTAAAACACTGCTTTTGCTTCACTGAATTCAGCTCAAACCGGCACAAACACCCGTCTGCTGCTGCTCCTTTTCACCATTGCGCCCTAAAGACTTCCAATAAAAATCAATCAAGGTTTTAAATCTATTCATGGCTTTAAAAATGGCAGCTGTTAATCTCAGCGTACTGCTCCTTCTCCAGTCCTCCCAAATGTTCTCACGCTGCGGGGAGAAGCCCTGAGCCTGATCCGGCACCCTCTGCCCGCCCGGCGCACCTTCATGCTTGTGAATAAACGCTCTCTTTGCATTCGCCCGCTGCCCGCATTTCCTACCTCATTCACATGTAAAACATACAATGATCGGGGTCGTTAGCACCTCTTCCAAACTCTTAAGGAAATTCTTTATTCTCTCCATTCAGTGCCGCTGGTGCCGCCGCTCAATATTCTTCCCACCTTCTGCTAATCCTGCAGGAATAAATAGACTTCAGTTCGCGCTTTGCATTCGCAGCTCGGATTTACGCGCCTGGAGAGGCTGCAGGTACGAAGGCGCGCGTTCGCCAAATAAACAAAAGAGAAACACGTTGGCAAAGTGCATGACGGAACAGGCGACTGGCTTGGATTAAAGGAGAAAAATACAATTGCGTAAAATTGAAATTTCATTGGAAAACAGGCAGGTTGACCCTGTCAGAGGCATCTCTGCATTTACAAAGTTAAATGTTCGGACCATTTTACGCACCTACGTTAATGCGCATCCCAGCCTTCAATCACGCAGGCCAATTTTCTCTCCCCCCTCTTCCTCTTCCTCCTCCTCCTCCTCCTCCTCCTCCTCCCTCCGCCACCGCTAAATGGTCTATGACGAACGAACACAGAAATCAGCGGACAGCAGCAATGCTGATGTCCCATTGTTGACAAATCCATGAAACAACTCCAGTTTGCATGGTTTAACAGAGAGGAGAGGTGGGCGATGGGAGGCAGGGAGGGAGCGAGGGAGGGAGGGGGGACAGGAAAAGGGGAGGGGAGGTGGGCGTCTGTCGTCACCGAACCACGTGGCCCGCTCTCATAGTATATCTTATACTGAGAAAAGTAATCTATCAGACAGCCCTTTTAAAAGCTACGGCCTTTAAAAGCAGCAAGTGTCATCTCGATTTGGCTCTGCAAATATCACTTCTGCGGGAAATACAAGCGGCGAGAGGGGACGCCCAAAAAAGTAACGACCTCTCCAAACAACTTCGAGACGCGCCGCTCCGCACCGGCCTGCTCACTTACCGAGCTGGAAAAAAAAGACTTGTAGATTGACTTTCTCCTGGCCAGACTGGCGTTTTGTCGGTTTAGAAGCTTCCTTTCTTTATTTTTCCGGAGGGCTCAGACTCTCGATAGGGCAGAGCAGAAGTCCAGCAGACGCGCCGCCGTGTGCGCACTGCTCCAACTCGCCGCTGCTCGCTTGTTTTTAACTCCAGACTTTTGAGAGAGCAAGTGCAAGTGAGCTGTGAGATGACCCTCTCTGGAGGCAGCGAACGAGCCAGCGACATGTCCGGCCAAACTGTTCTGACGGCGGAGGACGTGGACATCGACGTGGTCGGTGAGGGAGACGAGGAGGGCATGGAGAGGGTGGACAGCGACTGCGACAGCCCGGACATGCTCCACGACCTCCGCGGAGAAACGGGCGACGAGGACCTGGAAGATGAGATCGAGGTGGAGAAGGAGGAGATCGGGTCCGGGGGAGGGAGCCCCTGCTGCGAGAGTTCCGGCGAGGGAGAGACTGGAAAGGGAGAGGGTCAAGAGCAGGGCGCAGCGACGGTCGGCGGGATCCAGAAGCCCAAAAACAGTCTGGTAAAGCCGCCTTACTCTTACATCGCTCTCATCACCATGGCTATCCTCCAGAGCCCGCAGAAGAAGCTCACGCTCAGCGGGATCTGCGAGTTCATCAGCAGCCGCTTCCCCTATTACCGGGAGAAGTTCCCGGCGTGGCAGAACTCCATCCGCCACAACTTGTCCCTCAACGACTGCTTTGTAAAAATCCCACGAGAACCTGGCAACCCGGGCAAAGGCAACTACTGGACCATGGATCCGGCTTCAGAGGACATGTTCGACAATGGCAGCTTCCTCAGGAGGAGGAAACGGTTCAAGAGAGTCCAGCCTGACATGCTCAGGGACCAGACCGCCCTCATGATGCAAAGTTTCGGTGCCTACAGCCTCGGGGGGCCCTACGGGAGACACTACGGCATCCACCCGGCCGCCTATTCCCACCACGCGGCTTTGCAGTATCCCTACATCCCTCCCGTGGGTCACATGCTGCCCCCGGGTGTCCCCCTCCTGCCCTCGGCGGAGCTGAACAGAAAAGCCTTCAACTCTCAGCTCAGCCCGAGTCTGCAGCTGCAGCTCAACAGCCTGAGCACGGCGTCCATGATCAAGTCGGAGCCGTCAAATAGGCCGTCCTTCAGCATAGAAAACATCATCGGTGTGTCCAGCGCGTCTTCGCCCTCGCCGGGCGCTGCCCAGGCGTTCCTGCGGCCTCCCGTCACCGTCCAGTCGGCCCTGCTGAGCGCGCAGTCCCTCTCTCTGACGCGGACATCAGCCGCCATCGCGCCCATCCTCAGCGTGCCGTCAAATATCATTTCTGGACACGTTTTACCCTCCGCGACGGCGGCTGCAGTGTCCAAGTGGCCTTCACAGTGACTTCAGAAACGAAGCAAATGAAACTCTTATTTTTATACACATTATTCTGCGGGGAGATCGCAAATCAGTAAAAACACTGGACTCTGTAGCCATTTAAAGACTGTCGAAACCGCAGAAATAAGAAAAAAGGACATATTTCCGTACAGGTAATATTTGTAAATATTTGTAAAAAAAAAAGAAAAAAAAAGAAAGAAAGAAAGAAAGAAATAGCAGTTTGATCATACCAGTCTTTCCTTCTGTTCCTGTTTGAGACCTGTGATGTCTGATTATTCGACATTTTCTTTTTGTATTGGAAGCTCAACTAGGCACAGTTTTGCTTCCCTTTCCTTCAAGACACGTTTTGAAAAATTGTGTTTATAATTTAAAAAGATGAAATATATGTAATTCTATGTAACAATATTGTGCTGTAAGCTGAATTTATTTGTAAATAAATCCGAGAAAAAATTAAATTCGTTTCTTTAAATTCATGACTGATTTAATAAAAAATACGGTCAAGAAAATAGTTTAAACCCGATTTTAACGCCTTCCGGCAGTGACAGTGCAAGGAGATAGAAATTATTTGTGACGTAAAATCTACTTTAGTAAAGGTATTTAACTGCGAATAAAGGAAGAGTGTCCAGTTATTTTCATGCTTAAAACGAGTTGAGGTTTTACCAACAAAGAAAAACTTTTTAAATCACTCGTTGAATTTTTTTAAATATATATATATTTTTTTTTTAATAGTCCCAGGACATTTTAGTTGATCACACTGCATCGCCATTGACAAATACACGAGAATTCTTACTTTTATTTAGGAGTTACCAGTTCTTGGAATATAAACACACTATTATTTGATATTCACAACAATTCATTTTAGCTGGTAAATTTCTGAAATGAATAGCAGGTGAAAATGATGAGAGTGTGATGGTGTTTCTATGTGGCTGTTTCTGAGGATGAGCCCTGACTGCATAGGTCACAGTTGAGACGCCTTTTAATTTACTCTTACATCATCGCTCGGGTCCTTTTACAAGATATTCTGCGGCTTGGCGAGGCCAACAGATTCGCAGTTGTGTCTGGCTAATCACTTTCAACACAAACAGCAAATGGTCATCGTGTGTGTGTGTGTGTGTGTGTGTGTGTGTGTGTGTGTGTGTGTGTGTGTCGCGCACTATATTTATCTGATCCCCATGAGAAAGAGAAAGGAGCCTCTCTTTGCTTCGGTTGACTCTCAGATACCAAAGATGGTGCTAATGGGGTCAATGAAGCGTATTATTATTATTATTATTATTATTATTATTATTATTATTATTATTATTATTATTATTATCTGTCATGTCGCTATAGTAACGGTATAAATAAGCCTGAAGGTCCGTTTGGGCGGCGAGGTTTTCGTTTGAGATATTTCTTCACTCTTAAAAATCCCAAGAAAGAAAGATCTTTAAAAAGAATAACATTTTCCAAATGCCGATTTGATTTTGGTTTTTCTCCAGTGTTTCTAAAGCTTCCTCCTGGAGGTTGGCCCTGCCTGCCAGTGCCGGAGGTTCGGACCCGCAGCCCCAGACGGGGTCTCTCCGGCGATGCTGCGGCCCGGCAGATACCTGCAGACGGGAAAGGCCACGGCCGCTAGAGGGCGCAAACAACACTTTTTCATTAGATATTAGAAAAATACTAGAAATAAAAGGTAAAAGTTTACTATCACATGATTGAAGCTAAACATTTTATTTAAACTATTTTTTATCATGTCTACTAATGTAAATAAAATCAAACATATCAACTCTAACAGAAGAACCGATTGACATCAGGTTATCTCGGTTATGCACGACATTACATCTGCATCCACAGGACCCAGGAACATCTTGTATCATCGCGCGCTAGATTAAAATAAATATGATGCATTTCAAGTCCCCCTCCCTGGGCTGCCACCTTATCGTGGTGGAGGGGTTTGCGTGTCCCAATGATCCCAGGAGCTCCGTTGTCTGGGGCTATATGCCCCTGGTAGGGCCACCCATGGCAAACAGGTCCTAGGTGAGGGACCAGACAAAGCGTAGCCCAGGACCCCCTAATGAAGATAAATAACATTGGTCTCAAGTTTCCCTTGCCCGGATGCGGGCCACCGGGGCCCCCTCCTGGAGCCAGGCCTGGGGGTGGGGCACATTGGCGAGCGCCTGGTGGCCGGACCTCTGCCTATGGAGTCCGGCCGGGCGCAGCCCGAAGAGGCAACATGGGACCCCCTTCCCGTGGGCTCACCACCTGCAGGAGGGGCCAAGGGGGTCGGGTGCATTGTGTTTTGGGTAGCAGCCGGAGGCAGGGACCTTGGCGGTCTGATTCCCGGCTGCACAAACTGGCTCTAGGGACATGGAATGTCACCTCTCTGGTGGGAAAGGAGCCTGAGTTGGTGCGCGAGGTTGAGAAGTTCCGACTAGATATAGTTGGCCTCACCTCGACGCACGGCAAGGGCTCTGGAACCAGTCTTCTTGAGAGGGGTTGGACTCTCTACCACTCTGGAGTTGCCGATGGTGAGAGGCGACGAGCAGGGGTGGCAATTCTGGTTGCTCCCCGGCTCAGTGCCTGTGTATTGGAGTTTACCCCGGTGGATGAGAGGGTAGCCTCCCTTCGCCTTCGGGTGGGGGGACGGATCCTGACTGTTGTTTGTGCCTATGGTCCAAACAGCAGTTCAGCGTATCCACCCTTTTTGGAGTCCTTAGAGGGAGTGCTGGAGAGTGCCCCTTCTGGGGGCTCCCTCGTCCTCCTGGGTGACTTCAATGCTCACGTTGGCAATGACAGTGTGACCTGGAGAGGTGTGATTGGGAAGAACGGCCCCCCTGATCTGAACCCGAGTGGTGTTTTGTTATTGGACTTCTGTGCTCGTCTCAGATTGTCCATAACGAACACCTTGTTCAGACATAAAGGCGTCCACATGTGCACTTGGCACCAGGACGCCTTAGGCCGCAGATCGATGATCGACTTTGTGGTTGTGTCATCGGATTTGCGGCCGCATGTTCTGGACACTCGGGTGAAGAGAGGGGCGGAGCTGTCAACTGATCACCACCTGGTGGTGAGTTGGCTCCGATGGTGGGGAAGGATGCCGGACAGACCTGGCAGGCCCAAACGTGTTGTGAGGGTCTGCTGGGAACGCCTGGCAGAGTCCCCTGTCAGAAGGAGCTTCAACTCACGCCTCCGGGAGAGCTTTGACCATGTCCCGGGGGAGGCGGGGGACATTGAGTCCGAGTGGACCATGTTCCGTGCCTCCATTGTCGAGGCAGCTGACCGGTGCTGTGGCCGCAAGGTGGTTGGTGCCTGTCGTGGCGGCAATGCCCGAACCCGCTGGTGGACACCAGCGGTGAGGGATGCCGTCAAGCTGAAGAAGGAGTCGTATCGGGCCTTACTGGCCTGTGGGACTCCTGAGGCAGCAGATGGGTACCGGCGTGCCAAGCGGAGTGCAGCTACGGCGGTTGCCGAGGCAAAGACTCGGGCATGGGAAGAGTTCGGTGAGGCCATGGAGAACGACTTTCGGACGGCCTCGAAAAGGTTCTGGACCACCATCCGGCGCCTGAGGAGGGGGAAGCAGTGCACTGTCAACACTGTGTATAGTGGTGATGGTGTGCTGCTGACCTCAACTCGGGATGTTGTGGATCGGTGGAAGGAATACTTCGAGGACCTCCTCAATCCCACCAACACGCCTTCCAGTGAGGAAGTAGGGCCCGGGGACCTGGAGATGGGCTCTCGTATCTCCGGGGCTGAAGTTGCCGAGGTAGTTAAAAAACTCCTCGGTGGCAAGGCCCCGGGGGTGGATGAGATCCGCCCAGAGTCCCTTAAGGCTCTGGATGTTGTAGGGCTGTCGTGGTTGACTCGACTCTGCAACATCGCGTGGACATCGGGGGCAGTGCCGCTGGATTGGCAGACCGGGGTGGTAGTCCCTCTTTTTAAGAAGGGGGACCGGAGGGTGTGTTCCAACTATAGGGGGATCACACTCCTCAGCCTCCCTGGCAAGGTCTATTCAGGGGTACTGGAGAGGAGGGTCCGCCGGATAGTCGAACCTCGGATTCAGGAGGAGCAATGTGGTTTTCGTCCTGGGCGTGGAACAGTGGACCAGCTCTACACCCTCAGCAGGGTCTTCGAGGGTACATGGGAGTTTGCCCAACCAGTCCACATGTGTTTTGTGGACTTGGAGAAAGCATTCGACCGTGTCCCCCGGGGGGTCCTGTGGGGGGTCCTCCGAGAGTATGGGGTGTCGGGCCCGCTGATACGGGCTGTCCGCTCCCTGTACGATCGGTGCCAGAGTTTGGTCCGAATTGCTGGCAGTAAGTCGAACTCGTTTCCGGTGAGGGTTGGCCTCCGCCAGGGCTGCCCTTTGTCACCGATTCTGTTCATAATTTTTATGGACAGAATTTCTAGGTGCAGTCATGGTGTTGAGGGGATCCGGTTTGGTGACCTCAGGATCGCGTCTCTGCTTTTTGCGGATGATGTGGTCCTGTTGGCTTCATCGGCCCGTGACCTCCAACTATCACTGGATCGGTTCGCCGCCGCCTGTGAAGCGGCTGGGATGAGAATCAGCACCTCCAAATCCGAGGCCATGGTTCTCAACCGGAAAAAGGTGGAGTGCCTTCTCCGGGTAAAGGAGGAGATCCTGCCCCAAGTGGAGGAGTTTAAGTACCTCGGGGTCTTGTTCACGAGTGAGGGAAGAATGGAGCGGGAGATCGACAGGCGGATCGGTGCGGCGTCCACAGTAATGCGGGCTCTGCACCGGTCCGTTGTGGTGAAGAGAGAGCTGAGCCGAAAGGCGAAGCTCTCGATTTACCGGTCGATCTTCGTTCCTACCCTCACCTATGGTCATGAGCTTTGGGTAATGACCGAAAGAACAAGATCACGGGTACAAGCGGCTGAAATGAGCTTCCTCCGTAGGGTGGCTGGGCTCTCCCTTAGAGATAGGGTGAGAAGCTCTGCCATCCGGGAGGAGCTCGGAGTAGAGTCGCTGCTCCTCCGCGTTGAGAGGAGCCAGATGGGGTGGCTTGGGCATCTAGTCAGGATGCCCCCTGGACGCCTCCCTGGTGAGGTGTTCAGGGCATGTCCCTCCGGTAAGAGACCCCCGGGGAGACCCAGGACACGTTGGAGAGACTATGTCTCTCGACTGGCCTGGGAACGCCTGGGGATCCCTCCGGATGAGCTAGAGGAAGTAGCTGGGGAGAGGGAAGTCTGGGATTCTCTCCTTAGGCTGCTGCCCCCGCGACCCGACCCCGGATAAGCGGCAGAGAATGGATGGATGGATGGATGGATGGATGGCATTTCAAGTCAATCAATGTTGTCCCAAAGACACATTAGTGATTTAAGCCACGTCAAATTCAATAAAGGCTCATTAAACATGAGTCTCTTGTTATCTTGCTACAATAAAACACGTGCACGGGTCGATTAAGTACAGTAACATTTCATGGCCATTATTTCACCAGTAAGACCTTTGAACTGGATGAATGTGGCAGCTGCACGTTTTTTGGACGCAAGTCTGGAGTGGAGAAGGAGTTCCCACTGCAGCCAGCACTGCACCATCAATAATTATAGCCTGGAGTGGCCTTGAGGTTGTTGGTGTGTTTTGCCAAGTGGTTGTCAATTAAATCTTTTAAACTGGATGTGGACTGTAGATCAAATATTGTGTGATTGCTCAGCTGGTTTCAAACAATTTTAAACAACTCAAAAATAAATGTAGCTTGCCAAAAACAAAGGAGCCGATAATGGATCTCAAAGGCCTGTAAATCCTAAAGATGGCCAAAAACACGCTTGCAGGCATGGAGTAATCATGTGAGCACGGCAACACAAAAATAATCTGAAACACAGCCTTTGTTGTCTACACAGTAATTCATAAGCACACACGTTAAGTGTCTGTAATGTGACACAGGCAGGAATGCCCGTGACTCATGAGATGCTGAGTCTCATGAACTCATGTGCATTTCCATCAAATTCACTCTGACCGCAGAACATACTGTTCTGAGATTTCAAAAAAACCCAAAACAACGAACCTTTATCTTACCACCATTATAGGAGACTGAATTTTGGTTTGGGGCCCTATTCTCCGCCACCAAACATGAAAAAAGTCCAGCAAAGAACAATTTTGTTTGACTGCATGTATGACAGACAACGGTGACATTGACCACCAGCCTCTGTAATAACCAGGTCATCCTCTACCACAAGCTATAGCCTTCTGTTGAGAGGAGATTACAGACAGTAAATGTAGTTACAGCAGTAACTGAATATTTAAAAAGGCGCAGAGATGAAGCAATAAATGAAAAAGTAAAGCTGGCTTGGCCGGGCATTAATAACTAATGTGTACCAGTGAGTTATAGGCTGCTGCCGTTGTAATGAAAGTGTCATTGCAAATCAGCAGTTGTCTGTGCTTATTATTATTTATGCATAATTGATGCCAGAACCACAAGGAACATGTCTCCGGCAGCAAATCCCAACACCCAGGTATCAAAGATGATGGTGTCAACAGAAGAAAAGGTCACGAAGGAGAATAAAACCCTGGGCAGAGACTTACATTGACAAGAGCGTACAAGGACAAGGTTGTATCGGATAACCATGCACACAAGAAAGAGGCAGAACAGCTGATCCAGATCCCTACATGTATGTACATGTAGGGATCGGGGCTCTTCATAAAAATGACAGCAACATTCAGGCCGATGCTGAGCCCACGTGTGGATTTTAAATGATATACAAAAGATTAGTGACAATAAAAAAAAGCTAGTTGCTTTGTATGAGCCAATCTCAATCAAATTAACATATTAGATGTATTAACTGCTTGAAATGCCAGGCAGCATAAGCAGAAAATGCAAATGAAATTGATTTGTCTGTTTTGTTTTTTTAACCTGCATTTTTCATGTAAAATGTGTTAAAATGGACATGATAATTAAGAATTTTAGATGACCAAATGACTAACTGGCTGGAAATAACTCTACACTTGTTTTATGTCAATGTTGTAACAAATTTATTTTAAATTTAGAAACATCACAGTTTTATGTCAACCTAAACCCTATTAGCAAAAATGAATCGATAGTGTGACTTTACTGCTCGCTGGGAAAATAGACCAAATTCTACGATGATCAACACCCGTCGTAGTTGATGACTACCAAGGCGGAATCAACAATTGGCTAAATCGATGTTTCAGATTATAATATCAAACCAATATATTTACAGGATAAAATACTTATTTTGCTAATTAACACGAATGCATTCTTAAACAAGTAAATCTGTAATTGTGCAAAGAATGGGAAAATTTCCTATTTTTCACGGAGTCAGGGAACGCCTCATAGTTCTTTGACCTGACGTCACCGTGCCGTGCCCAATCAGGTCTCGCAACGAATTCTTGATCGTGACGTCAACAGGAAATGTACAGATATTCCCATAGTTAAAAGAGTTTTAGCCTTCATTTTCCCCTCAAACTAGATTTGGCTGTAGAAATGATGCAAACCTGGAGTCTCGTGTCGATCTGTGTGCTGCTTGGCGTTGTTGTGAGATGGGGCGTCTCGTTAAATTCCTATTCAGGTACGAAGTGTTTGAATCTGACCAAAAACACGCGGAATCCCATTTGTTCATGTCAGGATACCCGCTCACCTTTGTCTGAACACTATCCTGGCGAGGCTGTTACACACTTTATAAACCCCCTCTGTGGCTTGAGATGTCGTCACCCGCATAACGCGCGCGTGTGTGCGTGCGTGCGCGCCTCTTAGCTGTCATTCACCGACGTAGTCCTGCATTCAATGGACTAACAGCTGACATTTCTCTCTCCAGGGGCGGGGAAGCCTCCGATGTTTGGGGATTATGAAGCCCAGAGACACTGGCAAGAAGTGACCTACAACCTCCCCGTCCAGGAGTGGTCAGTGTGCAGCCTCCTCTTTATTCCCCTGGCTGTGCATCACTGAACATATGAGGTGTAGATCTCTGATATTTGTCCCCTCACAGGTACTTAAACACCACTGACAATGACTTGAACTACTGGGGCCTTGACTATCCACCTCTCACTGCCTACCACAGCCTGATCTGTGCTTACCTGTAAGAGTTTACATCAATGTTTGTGGAGATCTGTCGATTTTTTTTCTTCTTTTCCCATATTGATGAATTCAAATCATCTGATTGTGTGCATTTTAGAGCCAAGTTCATAAACCCAGAATGGGTGGAGCTGCACAAATCCAGAGGTTATGAAAGTCCTGCACATAAGTTATTTATGAGAACTACAGGTACAGTAAACATACGTGAAAGTCTCCATGGTCAGAGTCGACGTCTAACGCAGCATAACTTTCTTTTTATCCCCAAAGTCCTGCTGGCTGATTTGCTGATCTACATCCCTGCAGTGGTTTTATACTGTTTATATCTGACTGAAGGAACAGCTAGAAAACAGGTAATAAATAGTGCTGGTGTATAATGACGTATAATGACAGTAACGAAGCATTTCGAGGAAGTTACGACAGGTCCAACTGCTTTTACAGTAGAGTTTAGTAATATTTTAGCTACTCCTGAGTGTATTCCCATTCTATTCCCATTTTTTTAAGTTTCTTTTATTTATTTATGTTAAATTTCACAGTCATTTACTGAACCTGTATCAGAAAATGATCTTTGTGACCCATTTCTGCCTCTGCAACACAATCTTGCAATTAAAAGTATATTAAACAATGAAACTGAGTAGTAAAATAGGAGCTTAGTCACTTTTACATGTTCTCTCTCTACAGGTTTCAATTTTGCTCTGTTTTCTTCTCTACCCTGGATTAATCCTCATTGACTACGGACATTTCCAGTATCCTTTATGCCCTGGCACATTTATTTATTGCTCAGTCTTTTTGTTACCTCTTATGAAATGGAGGTGTTCAGGATTGAATTCACAGACTATGGAGCCATTAATTTGGTTGTGTAAATAGAATATTCAGTCATTTTAGTGTTGTTTGCACCATTAAAAACACAACTCATTCAAGTTTGAATGTACTGATGGTTTGGCAGCCAGCTAGCCAGTTTGCTAACTTTGCGCCAATGAAAGCATATTTCTAATCATTAAACAAAAAAACTTGGCACCAATTACATTGTTATATATAATACTGTAACACAGATTCACCATCATGCTGTATATAGGTTACAGTTGACCTTAACCACATCAGGTATAACGGTGTGAGCCTGGGTTTGGCCTTGTGGGCCATTCTGGGTCTTGGCCTGGGCCGCGACGCTCTGGGCTCTGTCGCATTTTGCCTGGCTTTGAACTACAAACAGATGGAGCTGTACCACGCTCTGCCTTTCTTCTGCTACCTGCTGGGAAAATGCATTAAACTGGGCCTGCTGGGGAGAGGGTGAGTAGGCTCCGCCCCTTTGGTGAGCATTTTTGCACACGTATGAAATGTAAGCGCACAGTTTAGTTGAACCCTGACAGAAGGAGAAACGGGAGCCAGTGGAGGCCTGTATGTTTTTAAAAGATCACGACTCGTGTTTCAAAAAAGCAGCCACTTGCGTAGTTCATCCAGAAATCAAGAGGGTTTATTTTCATGTCTGGGAGGTCGTGACTGTTGAACCGCCTTATTTGTTTTGGCTCTACTGTTTTTGTCACGCTGCATAGAAATGTCAGCTGAGGGCTCATAGCAGATATGTAATGTCAGCCTATATGAGAGCCACGTCCCCGGGAGATCTCCAGAATGACTGAGGTAATCAGATTGGATGCTGTTACTGGTGTGTCCAGTGTCTGTTTATCTAGTAACAATGTACCAAGGGCATTTAGTAGCAAATGGAGAGCTGGATTAGAAGGGCCGGAGAGGAGATATGTCCAGATGACACTCTCACCATGCCCAAACTCCTCAGCTATGCCGTGTGTGCAACTTAACCAGCAGCTTGGCGGATCCAGCTGACAAGAGAGCCTGACCTAAAGGGAAGACTTTCAGCTGATGCATGGCTTTCACTGCATTCCCGGACCCAAGGGTCAAATCCCAAATTTAGGACTTGAAGACAGTGTGTGCTGTTTGTCTGAGGACTCCCAGTCGACGGGAGCAGATGTAATCTAATGCCCACATTTATCTTTCTCATTAGCACATTGCAGTTTTGTTATTATTGTCTTTTTTTTGGCATTGTTTAGTGTGTTCTGCCTCTGTACCCCCTGCGCTCAGCGGTGACCCCTGCCTGTCTGTTGACCTTTGCCCCGTAGGTTTTTCCTGCTCGTGAGAATCACTTTGGCTGTGTTGGTGACTTTTGCCCTCTGCTGGCTGCCTTTCCTGTCTGACCCCGGTCAGATCATCCAGGTGGTCAGGAGGATCTTTCCCGTGGCTCGAGGTCTCTTCGAGGTAAAGTCGATGTTCTGGAATGAAAACCACGTTTGAGAAGCTTCATATCCCGACCGCGTTTTACTGGAAAAAACAGAAACTTTGTGTCACATTTACACCTAAACACAATAAGTTTCCGCCAGCACGATGACAACGTAGCTCAGTTTGGGTGACGTTTGGAATGTAACCCGGGAACGCCGCAAACATTAAACGGTTGTCTTCGTTGATGACGTCGGCCCAAGTCGCTCGGACACAACTTTCGATGAATCTGTGCATCTGAAGGTTTTATTCTGAGGAACAACTTCTTGCTAAAGGCTCGAGCTACCGGGGGCTTTTTCTAAGAAGCTGTAACCTTTACTTAATGGTAATTTCATCTCTTCTGGGAAGTCGGCTGCAGCGGGATTTCATGAACTTCGAACAGGATCTTTGCGTAGCGATGTTGCGTCACGCTTTCTCTCACTGCCTACACACTCCAGAGATTTGGATCCCCTGCAGGATCAAAGATAAACTGTGGAATAAAACGGTGAAAGGTCATGAGATCACGTCCACTCTAGGGGAGGTGCTGCTGTCTGGGGCTGTACGTTGAGAGGATAGAGATAAGCCGCAATCCGTGGCCTAGCTTCAGCGGACGGACCGCGTGGTGGACCGACAACTGTTGCGTGCTCTTGTGTTCACGGAACCCACGCGCACATCTTTTGACGCCATAGTTTCCCCGAAAAGACGCAAAGGGACATGTTGATTCAACCCCCTGACGGAACGGTGAGGAAAAGGAGGTTCAAAGGCTGGAGTTGGCAGCGGTGAAAGCCGCCGTCGGAGAAGCTCCTGTTGCAAACGCCAAGGTGGCACCGACCGCAAGGTGTCACGGACGTGAGAAGTAATTGAAAATTCTACCGGCGGAGCAGATGGCAGCGCGTGCTGCGCGAAATGATGCAAACATAATACACGGGGTGCGAGAGAAACTATCCCCCTCCTCGGGGAAAGCATGAGACGGCTGCCGGGCCGACCCGTCCTGAAATAATTGTGAATTTGTGCGTGTAAGCAGAAGTTTGGACAAGGGGACAGGGGTGAGGAGGACAGTTGTAAGTTTACCCACTGAGCTACATTCTGCCGTCTCACGTTGCTGCCTGCTCACAAAAATGGCACCAAATGCTTCTCCCTGTGAAATTCCATGCTAGCTTCTAGGTAGAGTGTGTGTTGCCTTCAAGCGACATCCAGGAACATTCCCGTCGTGGTTATTTGGAGCGGGGAAGCGGAGAGGGAAGGCGCTGAGACAACACGACACTGGACGGTCCGGTGCTGCTGACCGGGCCGCCTCGAAGATCCACACAGCTGTGCTGCGAGCAGCTGTAGCACGCAGACACAGAGAGGGCCCAGAAATAGGCTTTCTAGACCGGGCCACCCACTGGATCCATTCCCTGGGAAATCATGAAGCTGATCTAGACACCTCGTGTCTGCTTGTGTGATATCGGGGCACACGGAGGCAGCTCGGACCTCAGGATCATCTGATACCGAGGCTGCCGGCACAACTGCTTAAGCACTTAAATCAAATGAATCTGGCAGCAATACCCTCATCATCTCCGATAAAGCCCAAGCGCTTTTAGCTAACATATCTTCCATGTCGTTCGCAAGCGTGGAAGGTGTGATCTTCCGGGTTGTTGTGAAAAACAAGACGAGACTTGAACAGAATGAGGTGTGAGTTTCGAATGTTTCTGCCAGGACCTCCACACAGACGATTGCCTTTGTCGTTTCGCATTAATGCGCGTTGAATCTGACCATTTGTAGCGTTTGGAGACTGTTAAAAAATATTGATGCACGCAGTTTAACAAGCCCGGATTTAATCGGGGCTCCAGTTTATTAAAGTTATCAGTTTTATTCTACATTTGTTTCAGTTTTTTAAGCATTGCTCAAATGAAAATAAACGCTGTATTTACGATGCTATTAAATTCTTCTAATTATGCAGTAAAATAATTCCAAAAAATCAATTAAAAGATTAAAATCTGTTTCCCCCTATAGAAAAATCTTGCTGTAATAATAAATTCATTATTAACAAAATGCAATATTTGTCATTTAAAATAGCGAGTTACGCGCACTGTCCTGTATTAAATTTAATTTGTGTGTGTGTGTGTGTGTGTGTGTGTGTGTGCGTGCGTGCAGGATAAGGTGGCCAACACATGGTGCAGCTTGAACATCCTGATAAAGATCAGATCCATTGTGTCCCCTGACGCTCAGATCTACCTCAGGTAAGCTCCGTCCCTCCGCTTCTCCCTCTGCTCTGAGTTCAGGGTCAAAGATTCATGAAGCTGAATCGGTTTGGACTTTTGCAAGTCCAGAATTCCAACCACCGCTCGATTTTCATTATGAAAGGGACATTTGCGATCGGATAACTGCCCGGGCAGAAGCAACAGGGCGGAGGCTCTGCACCTTCTGCTCATTACAGAATTCCAGGAGGTGCTGGAGCGAGTTATCTCAACCATCAGTTCCAGAGCCTCTCCAATCACAGGCAGGAATATGTTGACGCTCCAGTTGTGTCATGGTGGAGCCTGCTTAAATAATCTAGCCGGCTAAATTTAGGAGTCTTGTGTTTGGAGTGTGGATGTGTTTGTGCCAGACTGTTAAGTCCGGGGATCAAGTTGGACTTCTTTGACTGTAGTGTATTTCAAACAAATGAAAACTACTCTTGTCTTTTTGGCACAGGAAGTGTGGTGCTAAATGCTCTGGTGTGGGTTTACGCTGCAGAGAATGAATCAGCTGTGCAAACTGATCCGTGTCCTTCCGGACTGCAAAGCCCTGCCCTACACAGAACATACTCCCTGTTATACTGACTTATACTTGCTTCACTCTTACTCTCTGCTCCCATCACCCTGTCTGTGGCCCGCCGCCCCCGTGTGACCCCTCCGCACGTTCGCTCTGACACATACTCGCCTCCTTCCGCTGGCCTCACCCCCAGCAGGTGACAATTGAAGGGTTAAACTAGGGCCTGCTAACCCGAACCGGGGGCCAGTATTTGAGCATTTCCCACAAAGCCAAGCTGTTCGCTAGGTTAGCAGGACACGAGAAGGCCGATCTTAAGCTGTTTGGGTTGTGTTTCAGCACTGCTTGCACTCTCCTGGCGGTTCTGCCGTCCTCCGTCAGACTCCTGGTGAAGCCCACCTTCTGGCAGTTTAAGCTAGCTTTGGTAAGTAGACTCCTCCGTGCCGGGTTGGACTTCTTCACCTCAACTCTTTGAGTTTTCCGTAATAAACTGGATTTGTGTTATCGGCATATCCGCAAACACTTGGCGGGTGGGTGAAGCTGACTCGGATTCTCAGTTCTTTTCTTTTCATTTGCAGGTTAATTCATCTCTGGCGTTTTTCCTGTTCTCCTACCAAGTCCACGAGAAGTCTATCCTCCTGCCGGCCTTGTGAGTAAAGGTTTGGATTTCCTGGCTCAACATCACCAACTACCTGTGTGTTGCTGAGCTCAGAGGAGCCCCCCATCTCTCTGTATGTGAACCACAAGCATGTGCAACCGGTGGAAGTGACATCGTCTTCTTGCTAACTTTGGGGGTCATTCAACCTCCATCATCATGCTGGGGGTGTGACAGAGTTTAGACGCATTTATCAGAGTGATGGCAGCACTTTCATGTGTGAGACACACAGCCTTTCACGTTTGTGAGATTTGTTACTTCGCTACCACCCGCACAAATCTCTCGGGCCCGTCGGTTGAGATTGAAGAGTGGCGTAGATTTGACAGCGAGGGATTTGGCTCCTAGATCTGGGCTCATCTATTAATCTAGATTAGGATAGATTGTTGCTTTATTAACTATTGAGTTATACCTCGCACCTGTCCTCCCAAATCAATCAGTAATGCATGTCCAGGGATTAGGAAAGAATGGCAGGCGACAGCTCAGGGCATTGTTTGCGCAGGATCAATTATTGGGCTGTAACAGGATCGCCAAAGAGCACCGGCTGTAATTACGGGCTCTGAGAATGGTGGAAAGCGTCCCAGTCGCTCACAGTGCACAGCTAGCATCAGCTAGCAGTGGCCCGGCGGAGCTTTGATGTGAGAGATACATTCAGAATGGCAACTTTCTGCTGAAACGCGTCGGCACCTAAAGTTTAGCGTGCACGCCAACCTCCCGGCTGCTGTGTCACTAGTGCCAGAGTAACATCCACACGCTGGTTTTAATTCCACGTGCGACAGAAAAGCACTTGACTTCCTTGTGAGACACTGTCAAAAATTGATTGGTTTTGATGTCTTATCGGGTTAGTTTTGATTTACACATGATATTAGTTCCCATCCGACTCCACTCTTGAATGCTTTGCTACCTTTTTACTGTGACATAACTATTGCACATTTATCACTGTGCACGTGCAATTCCAGGCCCGTCTGTCTCCTGCTAAATGACCTTCCCCTGATCAGTGTTTGGTTCCTGCTGGTGTCGACATTCAGGTAAGGCTGAAGATGTGGAGAAACCTTTATTTCTGGTGATGTTTTACATGATACGTTGGAATATTATTGGACAAAAACAAGGCCAAGAGTCTGTCAATATCCTGACAAAGTGGCAGAAACAAGCAACATAGTTAATCTTAAAATAAAAACTAGTACTACTAATTGTAAATATTTAATAAACTACACTGTCATGTGCTACATTTATATAGGGGATGAAAAACATATTCTGAATGTCCCTGTTGCTTTACAATATTAGCTACACTTTATGCTCGTTAGCTTGTTTAACTTGTGACAGAATAAACAGAATAACAGTATTCGGCACTATCAACGAAACGTGATGACATATTTTTAATTATTAATCACTATAGCTGTAGCAAAACCCAGAAATTCGGAGAAGTGAAGGAGGTTCATGTGTCTGGGACGTTTACAGGACAAGCTCATCCCTCCTGAACGTGCTGACACCAAATATCCGTCAGCGCCAGTCATTAAACTAAGTCAAACATTTATTTTCATTGATATCTATTAATAAGCCAGAACAAATGTACATAAACACTGACTTGCTGTGTGTCGGGGGCTGAGAACCTCGAATAGAAAAGGCGAACCGTGCTGCGAGTGCTCTGCCTAACTTTCACCAGCTGTTGTTAAATTCTTCCGGCAGCACTAATTGTTGTGCGTGTGGTTTAGTATAAGGGTATCAGGGGATTACATGGCATAGTCTGCATGCTTGCTGTCTAAGTGTGCAGGGACAGGAGGTCATTCTGGAGCTGCTCCCCAGTACAGTCTAACTCCACATTATCTGCATCCGCTACAGACCCTGCTATTAAATAAAAAAATACATCTTTTGTTAGGATAATGGATGCCTAGCCATAGCAATTACAGGAGAGGAGAATGTAGCCAGTCTTGCTTAAATGGGCAAAGTATGTATTTCCAAATTGTGAAACAATTATCTGTTGAATGGCTCCTTATCTGTGGGAGTTAAAATCAGAATGAGTGCTTTGTTGTAGGCCCGTAGGTTTTTACAAGCGGGGGCGACGTGCGATTGTGTGAGTCAACTGTTGTTCTTGTCCGTGCCCCTTCGCTAAACTAAGGCGAGCTCGGCTTGAACGTCAGCGCCATCTTTCCTCGGAGCTCAGGCTGCGTGTGCACGGCTGCAGGATGAAAAGCCGCTGCGGTTCAGTGTCGCCCTTCTCATCCGATGGGATGCATTTTGGCAGTGTGGCGTTAAAATAGTGCCACTTCCTCATATGAGGTTTACAGTGATTTAATGAAGCTGTTTGGATGGTTCTCCATTAAAATGCTCAATTGTTCCTGATCCTGTCCTTCTATGCAGCATGGTACCTTTGCTTCTGAAGGACGGGCTGCTGGTGCCGTACGCCGTGACCTCGCTGGCCTTCCTCTTCCTCAGCATCCGGCTGCTGTCTGCGCTGGAGCGCTGCTCAGAGGCCGAGCTCAGACTGGGAGCGTACCGCAAGCTGCTTTTCTTCCTCCCCAAACAGGACCTGGGCTGTGTCGTCAGATGGAAGGTCGGTGTGAGGTTCTCTATTTATTCCTCACGTAACTCAACCTCCATTGAGCTCCTCCATCCAAGTTTACGTCTATTCAGTGCTGTCACGCGCTGCATGTAACACTGTAGAGATCATTAGCATTTAGCTCTTTAATTAAAAATAAACACACTAGTATAGGAAGGCTCATTTCAAGGGCATTTTTAGAATGTGCAATAATCCATAATTCTACCTTTTTTTTCTCTTGGAATTTCCTTTAATACTGGACCCTTGGAGCCCCTGACACCCCGTGGGTGCTAGAATGTTGCTCTGTTGTGTTTGTGCACGTCCCGAGAACAGATACTTTTATACTTTTACTAACAATTACTAACCTGCTACATAGATGGCGCCAGATCTCACACATTGGTACTCCATAGACTGTCTGATCTAATGTGGAGGTGTGAGAAAATCCAAATATTAACTCTTCTAAAGTGACCATCCTTAGTTAGCACGTAACCACTGTGTGCACCAGTCTTTTATGGGAGAAGACTCATGTTCTTTTACTGGGAACATGGCCGACATTACGCCTGCTGAAGAGTAAAATAAGCAGCGGCCGCGACATCGCCGTGTGTCTGCTCTGTTACACGGGCGGAGGAGGTACAGCTGAGGCGGCGTGCTGGTTTCATGGTCCCAGGTGGCCTGTACTACTTTAAAAATGGCATTAGACCTAATGCAGCCATGTAGGAAGATATACCCAACTGTATAAATAAAGATCATGTGCTGCTGTAAGCTGTGTAAGCTGTGCGGGGATGAAAGCCCCTGCCAGCCAAGGAATTATTTATCACTTATTTAGGTTTCCACAGCATCTGAAGGGTCTGCGCTGCCGGCCCCTCGGTGACAGGGGCTCCATTGGGTGTCGGAGATTAAGAGGAGGTGTCTTTTAATAGTGCGCGTCATTAACACAGGTCTGCCTAGATATATTTATTTACACAAGAAGCATAAATATAGCGAGCTCCCAGCTAAGGCGATTGGGTTTCATGGGTTTGGTGGGGCAGGGAGTGTGTGGACACGAGGTGTTTCCTCCAACTTACTCACCAACTTGTCTCTGGGTCATAAAGCCCAAATAGACACGCCGATGATCTCACTGCTGCCTCCGGCTCTGTTGTTGTTCGGGCCTCCGTCTGGACGGGCGGCTCTGCAGCAGCAGAACTTATTTTAAGGCAGCTTTCAAATCATCAATGTAATGGAAGTCGTCCAGGGATCAATATGCTGCGTGATAGGGGAGCAGTTTAAATCATTCTGCTCCAGAATATGGATTTATTTGAGCAGTAGATCTGGATTAAAGTCAGCCATTTTTATTGATCGCCATCTTGCGGAGTGTTTATCATAGAAATGGCACATCCAGAATGTCCATCCCATGTTTGTTACAACCTGACAAGGATCCAGGTGTCTTAACATCAGTCCGTTCTCTCTTTCAGTTCTACGCCAGCGTTGCAGTCATGGGGGGTCTGAGCGCGGCGAGCGTGACCCTGGCTCCTCCACCCCGTCTGCCTGACCTCTTTCCTGTCCTGGTGTCCGCTGCTTCCTTCCTGCACTTCGTGGGATTATTGATATATTTTCACATCGTTCAGTTCAGCGAACCCGCCAAAAAGAGCCACAAGAAGAACAAATGAGGAGCTTTTTGGCTAATTTTGTATCCAAAAACGCCTTTAAAACTGAGCCCGTGGAAACCCAGCAAAACCGTTAACTGGCTGGAGATTTAGGGATGCCCAGAGGTGTCGCCCAAGCTATTTTGGATAAAGCCTGGTGGCGTCTTATGAATGTAAAATAATCTCCTAAAAACTAATGATTGTGAGGAATTTTTTCTCCCTCTTTGGACCAATAATAGTTCATAACTGTGCAGATGAGACATTTAGAAGGAGCAGCAAAATAAGGCCCCAGCAGACAACACTGGTTTTAATGGTAATCATTTAAAACACTGAGGCTTTGACTGTAGCTCATATTTGGTGCTTTAATATATGCGCTGTCTGGTGCATTATGATGTAGAATTGTTATACTGTTTATTTTTACAGTGACCTTTTTCTACAAAAAAGTTTGGTGTAAATAAATTTCTCAATGACCTAAAGGAATTTTTCGTTGCTGCATTTTATTGATGACTTTTCACCCAACATTAAATGAACCACTGCAGAAACAAAGACAATACTGGTACAGAAATGGACCCCCCCCCAGTTCAGAGTTTTAGGTCCTAACCTACGACACGAAGCCTGCGGCAGCGCAGCATCAAACCTCCATCACCTCATAGCAAAACATTAGTTTTGTTTACGAGCGCCGGCTTTGTCCTTCACGTGGCCTCTAAAGGTGATAAAGTGAGAGCTACACGATCTACCTTGGGCAGAAATAGGAAATGTTGCTGCCAACACCAGCTGTTGCTCATAGGTTGAGTGGAGCGGCGAGGCCTCAGCCAAATAAAGAGACCTCTGTGCTGTGTAGGAAGGCATACAACCAACCCCCCCCCAAAGAAATTTGCTTTTCAAAAGGTGTTAAAGTGCACAGGTGGGAAGGACTGCATACTTTTAGCCCTAAAGGGTATGAAGGTTGCCATCTGCAAGAACATTATTTGCACAGCGTTGCTGCATTGTGGTTACTGTAGAATCAACATTTGTCAGCTGACAGGCAGAAGCGCCGCCATCCCAGACGCCTCGCCCGCACATGAGTGACGGCTACCCAGACATTCCAGCCTCCCGACTGACAGCGCTGATTCCACATTCATCTCCCGCCTGATCTCCGCGGGATCATACGCACAGAAGGTGAAGAGCAATTCCATTTGCTGTCAACGGGCGAGGCGCCGCGGCAACACAGACCTGGGGAACAGGGGAGAGGAAAACATGATTATAACCCCACTGCTGATATCACACACACACACACACACACACACACACACAGACAGTGTTGACAAAAAAGGAAACAGGAAGCCTGTTTTCCATAAAGCAAAGTGATCTGTTAATAAACCATTTTTCTGTCAGTACCTCAGCCTATGATGGATTTCAGAAACTCGTAAGAGCTTCCCTTCTTCACACTTCCTGAAAGGAGAGATGGAGGATTTGTAGTCAATTGCAATGTTAAAAAAAACACCTTTTTTTTTTTTAAATCAAATGATGCTCAGGTCAAGATACAGAGTGGTGAGACGATTTCATTAATAGAGCAAGAAGCAGTCAGACTCCTCAGGGGATGGACTCCTCCCCCACAGAAGTAAAAACATGTTTCATAAAAGATGGGAAAATGTTCCTAGTTTCCAAAAATGGACCCATAAATCACGGCGACCACCCAGCAGCCCCATGGACCCCACGAATACCTCTGATTTGCCCCTGAACATAAGCAGAGGTGTCAGCCGGTTCCATCTGATTGGCTGAAGACCTTTAAAACAAAGAAGTTCCACCTGAGCCTTAACTGCAGCCTGACAGTCAGGTTTTCCCAGAAGGCATCAGTCCTACAGCACTTTCTGTAGGAACAGTATCGTCTACCAACGTCTCTCATGATGCAAATTGATTAACGGCCCTTTTTATTTGCCTCCTACCTTTAAAAGGAACCTCTGAGATGAGGTGTGGTGATAGTTCCTGAATCAGAAAGTGCCCTGCCAGCGCAGTGGATCGAAGGCCACCAGCTTCTCTTGAACCTAAATGGCCTAATATACAACTCCCTCCTCCCCTAATTTCAACGGTGGAATCATAAAACGTCGGGCCGGTATGTGGCAAGTGTCTGTGAGGCCTGCTAGGATTGATGCGTCCCAGTCTGGGCGCCGCCTGCACCAGCCGCCCCCCCCCCCCCCCCCCCACGGTCCCATCACTTTCATCAAATCTTAAGGAATTTCCTTTTTAATGCAGGCCATTACTGCCAACATACAAATCTTCCCCATCCATGGCCTGATCAATTTTTACACTGCTGAGCACTCCCCTTTCCCCTCATTTTGTCACCCTAATATTCCCTTTATATAGGCCGCTCCCATTGGAGAAACTCCAATAAAAATATGATGCCGTCCTGAGGACGCGTGCTGGTCCGGGTTCGGCGGCCGCGTAAAAGCTTGGGACGGTATCAAATTTGTGTCTGTGGTAAGCAGAACTGTTTAAATGTTATTTATTTTTATGTCCCTACGAAAATATATTGTGAAGGGCAACATTGATTTAGAACATAACCGTGTCTGGAATCGGGGTTGCAGGGGCAGAATTTATGAATCCTTTGCACAACTCCTTTAATTGAATTTTCCAAATCTCACACCACACACAAATAATCAATACCCACCGCGGAGGGAAACTTGCCTCAGAATTATTAGGCCTTTCTTTTCCAATTTTGAAGTCATCAGCACATACAGATGCTGCCGGTATTTGTAATACGGCAACTCTGCCCTCAGGATTTATGCTCGCATCCGCAAGAAGCCACGTCTTTAAAAGGCTTAGCTGAACTTTCTTTAGACTGGCAGGAGAAGTATAAGTGCTTCTTAATTGGAGCCTCTTAAGGTGTGAAAAGGATGAAGCAGGATAGGAAGTGATATAGGAGGAAGGCATAGTGGGGTTGGATAATTGGCCTTCAAGGTTTAAATGTCCTCTTGGATTTACTCTGCAGCCTTGGCAGCACGGTGGTGCTGTCAGCTTTACGCCCACACCGGGGGGGGGGGGGGAGTTCGGACATGCTCGCTGGGATTTCAGAGCAGCTGATGTTAGCAACATAGTCTGCGTTAACGTGAAAAATCCACATTTGCGACGTTCACATCCGAAAACCCCAAATTGGAATATAAGCAGAATTTTAAACAACACGTCTCACACAACATTCACTTTTAGCTGCCAATTAATAAATGAGTAAATATTCCCTTCAAACATGTCCTGCAGTCTGACCGGATCCAATTCGAGCATTTAAACGAGCCATAATCGATTCCTGCCACCAAACAAACCGTCTGATGTGATGAATCTACTGCATCAACATGTCCCTAAAATATAATAGTAGGTCTGTAATTCATGATAAGATCAGGATAAGAGAACACCCGGCACATTCTCTGCCGTCCTCCGCCTGCATGAAGCTCTCCAGATCCAAAGACTTCCCTGTTTTTTTCCCAGCAGAAGGAAGAAAAAAAGCCTGGGGGCAGCAGAGAATCTAAGCAAACACTTTACACTGGGACAGAATCACGCTTCAAGATACCATCAGCATCATCTGTGTGGATTTCATGCTCTCTGCAGATATAGGAAGCGAGTGTTCAGCTGCTTTGAATCACTGTTTGTTTACTTTAAAAAGTGTGTCTCAATGCACAGAGTGCCAATTGTCTTCGGCAGCGATCCGCCATGACATTATGAAGTCTGTTGTTGTAATGAGGCTTATGCAAAACTGATACATTTCATGGATCCCCCCCATGTGACAAAAATGTGACATTCCTGTGGTGCGCATCCACAATGCATCATGTACGTTCAGCACCCTTACTGGAACTAATTAAAATAATTTCTGACAACCTTATCGGAAAACAGGCTGGCCTCTTGATAATAGCCCCTATTAATTTCACACAAGTCGCCATTGTGCGATTAGATCACAAGAATTGCTGGGCTGCAGGCGCAGTGTGTACCTAAAATAATCCATTCTCCCCCAAGAAATATGATGACTTGTTTGTGCAGCCATAACAAAATGTTTGTCTCCGATTGTTGCTGAGCACACGATCACCTGGACCTCTGAAACAAGCCCCCATTGATGGTCAGAGGGTTGAACAGCGGAGCGGGGAACACAGCAAACAGTGAGACAGTAACCAGAGGGGAAGTCCTCCAGAATCAGCAGCCTCATGACTGCAATGGTTTCATGCTCGTCTTCAAACCGACTAACGACCGGGACCAAAATGTTTTCTTACAGCCATTTACAGATGTAAAGATACGGTCAAAATCACACCCGTTGAAATATATGGAAGGACGCCAGAGACGGGTGATGTGAAGGAAGAACCGAGGAAAAGAAGGAACATTTTCTTTACATTCTGGCCAAAACTCACCCGGATGCAACCTGTTTGTGTCACTGATCGGCAGAAACGTTACCTTGAGCCTGAGGTTTATGGTCTCGATGGAGTTCTTTCAAAGATGATTCCACTTTGGAAGCTGGAAAAGGTCAAATTATTCACTGAAAAAAGGAGAATTTCTTCCTTTCAGAGAGACAGAAATTGAGTTTAATGTGTTTTTTAATCTGGGGAAAATGCAAATGATGGTTCTTGTGTCATGTTTGCAACAGCGTTTCACTTCTCTGCAAACGTACTCAGCTCTCGGTGCCTCTGAAGCTCCGTCTTCAGCCCAGCAGAGGAAGAGTCGGTGAGGAAGAGTTGTTCACTGCTGCCCTCTTCTGACTAATTTCAAACAATATCGAGATCGTGAGAGGAATTCTGGCCGCAGCGCAAGGAAAATAGTTTAAAAGATGAGAAGATCACTCCAAATATGGATTATTTATGAATAAAAATAATTACAGCTCGAGACAAAAAGGATTATTCCAACTGACCCCAAAAGAGATTATCGGGTATGTAATGAAAGCCCCCCTCTCCATTATGGGATGTGAAAGAGACAGAGATATTTCTGCACTATTTTAAGAACAAAGAAAGATTCTTCCTCACCAGTATTTCCTCCAACTCTTTCCTGGTCTTGATGAATTCATCTGCCGATCGTTCCAGTTTAGATCGCAGGAAGTCCAGTCTGGTCAAAGCAAATGAGAGTAAAACCCGAGAAAACCTTCAACTTTTAGCACTTCCATCCTTCTTAAAAATCCTTGAGATGCCAACGCAATCAGCTGATAGGGCAGAACAGCTGAAAATACAACCCAGCTATGCCCCAAATGACCCTGGTTTGACATAATCAAATGTCTGTTATAAATGTACAGTAAATCCAGCTCATGTAACATTATGATGGGACTATAAAATTAAAAAACTAACGCTTGTCTTGGCAGATGGGCCAGACACCAAATGTCTGATTTGACTGAGGAAATGGCTCTTGTGTTAAGTGAATCTTATACAACTATTTTTAGTGCTATGTAAATCACTGATCATTGCGCCCTTGATGGATCTCTGTCATTCCGTGTCTCCTGTCGTTAAAGTCTGATATGTCATAATGACCATCGGGAATGTGTGGCAACTGAAATATAGTCACTCATTAAAAGATTTGCTCTGCGTAAGCCTTCATCTCACTGCTTTACTTTCCATCTCTTTGTTGTACTTTTCTGGCTATTATTAGAAATGTGAAAATGAAAGCTCACTTTTCCAACTCTGTCTGCGGCTCCTTTTCTGATCGTCTTTTGAGTTTTGTCTTGCCTGTTGATTAAACAACACATCTTTATTGCAGCCTGGAGAACACTGATATACAGTATTTTACTTGAGAGCTGAGTGGGGAGGAAGACAATCCCTTAAAATGCAGCAAAAGATCATTTACACAGAAATACTCTGTCTGAAATAATCTGATCCTACCTGTGCAAACATATCTCCAACTGCTGTCATTATTTCATTGTGACATGAGGTTGTATGTAAAAGTGGCGTGATCTTTGTCACATGGCAACAAATATAACTGCTAACACACCTGTTTGGCCTGCAGACTCAGCCAGGGTGGGATGCTTTTTTGCATGTACGGGTATTTTGGAAGCTTTGGGCTATTTAGGACAGGAACAATTTTGAAAAGCAATAAGTAAATAAATGCAGACTGAAGAGCAAAATGCGTGCAAAAAGGAGTAGAAATAAAACCAGTTCTTTACTTACCCGTTTCTCACTTTCCATTGGAAGAGCTCCTTTCACGCTATTAAAAAGTTTGGATATTTAGTGCGTGCCTTTATAATTGTTCAAAGTAATAAATTTCGGAAATAATAGACCTAAAGTTAACAATCAAATCATAAACTATAACAAGTAAAAGATACTCAGGGATGTTATACACAGTTATATCCGTCTTTGTATGAAATTTACAAAACTGGCGCCTTATGTCCACGAAAGCAGTACGTGTGAAACTGTACCCTTTACGTGACGTTCCGGATGCTCCATGAGTACAGGAGCGCTTTCCCCGAAAATTATTAAGGGAGAAATACCATTTACTTTCGACTTTAATGAAGAATTTGAAGTGCCTTTGTTGCAAAAATTATTCAACTTAATCATAGATAAGTACGGTCAACATACGGAAAGGTTTATGGTTTGTTTCTTCAGTGCTGAATTTTGTGGGACACCGTAGGGAGCTGTTGTTTACCTAGCAACAGATTCTCTGCGCTAATGATTGACTTACTGATGCTGTTGCTGATGTTAAATTAAATACACGGAACGATCTTCTCAGTCAGCTTTCAATGCGCGTTGAAAACTACATATATTTACCAATCGTCTGGTTTCGAAGCTTAGGGTGCTAACATCGCTAAAGCTAAGTCTGTTTTGTTTTTTTAACAAAATGTCTCTTCAAGAGTCATTCCGCACTCCGGATGAAGAAGAAACCTTCTACCTACACTGCAGAGCCGCATATCTGTCTGTATTCAAATCAAGTTTGATGAATATATCTTCAAAACAACAGTTGTGTCGTGGTAAGCGTCTGCTTATGTACAGTCAAATCCCATCTTTGTCTGCAGTAACCGTGGGTGTATTTGTGTGTGATGCCTCCCCGATGATGGAGAGACCAGCAAAGTTTTGCCATTAAATCTGTTTGATGTGCTATTCCAAAATTCCTATCAATTCTAAACGTGTTTGCAAATCATTCCAAAGCACTATACAAAAGATATCACCTAGCTTTGAAACACTGCCTACTCGATTGTTGTTCACTGCAGAATTTGTCAATCAATGATTTTTCTCTCTCTATCTATCCCAAGCTCTTCAGCAAGCTGGCAGAAATCCCTCCTGTGCAACCCTCAATAAATACTGGACTCCCAAAACATCCAAACTTAACTTTGATGACTTCTGTGAAATCCTCAAATGTGAAAGGAAAATTGAAGAAACTGACTTGCTGAGGGCATTTAAAAGGATGGACGTGAATGGGGACGGCTACATCTCACACACTGAACTGGAAAAGGCTCTGACGACTGTGAGTAGCACAAGGCAAATGCAAGAAATGCACACTCTGGCATCCATTTACGGTGCTAAAACATCAAATTAAGCATTAGAAATGTTCTCCAGTTTACAGTGTAACTCTAATTTTCCTATTAAAATGAATAAGTTGCATCTTTCAGAGAGGAGAGAAAATGACCACTGAAGAAATCAGCACTATTTTCTCATTACTTGACATCAACAAAGATGGAAAACTGAACTATCCAGAAGTAAGTTTATGCTACGAGTTACTCTGTTCCTGACTTTTGTAACCACTTATCAAGTATACAGTACAAGCCTGTGACATTCATGATTTTGCCGTTATTCTACATGTGACATTGTTAAATAACACCTAAAATAACTTTGTAGCCTCAGGAGAAATCTGTGTTTACATCTCGATGGAGGTCTGTTCCCGTGTGTCATCGTCTTAATGCCTGATTCCTTCCTGTTGTCAGTTCTGCAGACTCTTTGTATCCACAGTAGAACGGTGCGAGGCGGCAGCTTTGGAGAGGCTCGAAGCAAATGCAAAGTTGAAGAGACAGAACTTTGGCAGTCAATCGTACAGCCCTCCGAAGGGCTCCGTCTCCTCCTCGGCCGCGGGGACGTCGCAAACTGCAGCGACTCTCCTTCCGTCCTCAGAAACGGCCCAGGAGGAGTCGCACATAACACCCACGAAAGGTACACAATCGACAACGCCGCACAATGTGAGATATACACACCGCTGAGCAGATTCACAACATGTTCAGGATTTTTGATGCCTTGTGTGACCACAGACACTCTAGAATGGCTACCTGTGCAGCACGTAAGGTCAGGAGCGGCACTAATGATCTAATGCCCATTCAGTCTACTTCTACAGTCTACAGCGATTAGTTTTATTTAATAGCTGTGTTATTGATCGATTTTTCACTCCCCATGTGACAAATCACCTCATTAGGACAGGCAATACATCATAATAGGAACACAATTAGGGGTGATTGTTTGGAGGGAGGAGACCGTAAAGTGTTGTGATTTGGGCAATAATTTCTGCCGTAACGAGATGGGACAAAATGTCTTTTACGCTGGTGGACGATGGTCACCTGAACCCTGTATGCACCCTTAAGATATAAAAATAGACTCTTCTGCTTGAATGAAAAGTTCAACATGCACATTTGGTGCTTTTTGAACTGATTTTTTTTTTTTAATCATCTGAATGAACAGCCAGGGACAGACCCCCAGCAGGATGATAGATGGGGTTGCTTTAAGTGGTCAGTCCATGTTCATGTTATTGATTTGGAGGATTCCACCACTTCTCACTGGGGAGATGAGGACGGATTTCACAGAAGTGGAGAGGAGGGTCGCGTCCAGCAGCACTGCAAAAACAAATGAGCTCCCACACAGTTGTCTGGATTATCACATTATTGCGCCGCTCCCACATATTGATTTATACCCCTACATTTGAACAAGACTCTGGCACAACAGTGTGGCCCACTCACACGTGTTGAATGAGTTATTCTGGAACCTTCAAAACAATTTTGAATGCTCATTTGGTGAAACATTAATCAGACGAAGCTAGTAGGATCTTGAAAAGTGTGTTTTACCTGTAAGAAAAATCACCTTTCATGCCAATTATGTCAACATCTTCCCATTTCTTTAGTATAAATATCTGCCACCAATTCTTTTTTCAATCTTTGACAGCAGACTTGATTATTTCTGTGCCAGGGTAATTTGCTTGGAAGCATATAACACCACTTTGCACCTTGATTTGTCGGGCGGTGAAACAATCAGGCACCTCATTAGTGAATTGACATTTTCTGGATTCAATTAGTGTTCCGGGGAGAAAAAGTTGTCTGAGGTAATGCATTTGACACGCCGCTGTTGTGCCATTTGTGATTTAAAACACCTCCGTAATTAATTGAAGCTGAGCCGGGCTGAGATCACAGTTTTCCCGCGCGCAGATGCAACATCGCCGCTTTCACTCGGACCTCGGCGCCGACTTGTTGGGAAGACTGATTACCGTGTCGATGATGTTGTCCACCTCATCTCTCTTTTCAAAATGTGTTTACCGTTAGAAGAAGGGAGGGCTGTCCTCCCTCTGTCAGTCAGCCAGAAACGCTGTCTCTTCTACCGCAGCAACGTTGACGCTCCAGAGTCTTCGTTATGAATCTGGGTCTTATTGTTTTGTGTTTGGAAGGTTTAAAATGCTTTCTATGCTTCGCCACAGACAGCCGATCTTCATCCCGCCCTCCTTCAGCTCGCAGCAGACGCTCGTCCCTCTCAAACCAAATCACCATGACACCCGGCAAGGCCTTGAAATTACAAGAGCCCTCGGGCTTACAGGTAATAAATAGTCCTAATAACAGTGTTGCTACCACCAAGATTGTTTCACAAGTTTTACGATTATGAGGTCATTGAGGGATAAACATATATAAGTGGAGCAACAATTACATTCCATTTTTGTCCCGTTGTGTCTCGCTGCCTTTTATGATGAACATCGCATCATTCATCCGGCACCTGGTGTGGAGGATATGTCTGTTTCCTAGTTTCCTGTGACCTCCATGAGCGTCTCCATGATAGGGTGAATCCCGTCTCCATGACAGCGGACGCTGCTGTGTGTGATGGGTGATTTTAGCACAGGATCGCTAGAGACACACTGTATTTTCCTCCGCCTGCTTTGTTTTCTACCTTTATGGCTTCACCTCAGCTGGTTTGCTCCTTTAGAAAAAATAAATAGATAAATAAATAAATGGAACGGTCCGCCATGTCCCATATCTCAGGTCAAGCTCCGTGTTGAGACAGGAGGGGACCAAACACCACGGAGGTGGAGGAATGTGCGTCCTCGCCATTTTGGCTGCTATAATGCCATGAGCTGATAATTGAGCAGCAGAGGGCTGTGTGTGTGTGCGTGTGTGTGTGTGAGACCCTCCGTGAAGCAATAACTCAGCTCTGTGGCCAGAGCAGGTGACAGCATCTGTATTAGTCTGCAGGCTGACTCTTGATGGTGACATTCATTCTGAAATCTTTAAGTAGCTGACGTGTGCCCGTGGCAATTTTCCTCATTTCATGTTGTCTGGACAAAGCACCAAAGTGTTATGGTCGGATCTTTTATGTCTCTCACAGCCCGGGATAAATACGTGGAGAAAATGGCTTTGCTCTAAAGGAATGACACGCTCCATCTTTATGGTATTTTTCTTTGTTAAACTTGGTGATTTATTGATCCATGCAGAAGGAAATGTCGCCTGTTCCAGGCTGTGTTTGTTCCTCGGTGTCCCCTAACGTGTGCACACGCCAACTGTGGTTCCCTTTAATGTGTCTCCAATGAATGGAAGAAAAACTTGTTTTGATGTCCCTGTTTCAAATTATTACCTAATTTTAGTTGTGCTGCCTGGAAAAGGACCGTCAGGATTTTACAACTAGACAAAATATTGGGATTCATAAATATCGCCTGAGTAGTCTCTTGATGGTTTTGAAGGCGCGCTGCCATGAAACTGAAATGGCTGTATTTATCAAAGTTAAATGGATTCCAGTTTTTTCTATCATGACCTGCTGGAACTGAAAGCTTTAGCAAACCGGTGTCACACTTCTGCCCCCAGCTGGACAAACAGGAGTATAACATGTTGAAGTGCATTTTACGTAGCAAATGTGAACTTTTGAAAGTATTTACTCAGGAATTCCCCTCATCTTGCTTGTTTGAGTGTGATGTGACTGACAGAAATGTCTTTTTTCCCCAGGAGTGGTACAACAGTGGCGTGAGGGGCTGTTTCTTCGTTGAGACTGACGGGAGTATCGGCTCTCTGCAGTATCAGCTCCACATCCCCCAGACCACAAACGTCTACCTGACCATCCAGCCGCTCAGCCTCAGCCGACGGCCCGGTACTGACGCTCAGTATCATTGGTGGAATGGTGAATTTCAATAACGTAATCGTCTTTATTGTCCAGATATACCGTCTTCGTGGATGGCGGTGGACACGGCTCTTTTTGTCACGTCAGCTGGTGAAGCTAAAGAGGACTCAACCTTGGTGTGTTTTACCGAGGCGAGGGACAGAGAGGTATGTTTGAGCTTCAAACGACAGATAAGAGTGGTTGAATGTTCAGAGTTAATAACCAGTGATGAAACACACGCTCAGATCAGTCAGATATGAAAATAAAGTGGTTCCATGTGACTCCTGGAGTCAATCTGACTGGAGAAACATGTTTTTTATCCAAAACAAATGTTAGTAAAACTACAGCAGCGTGCAAATGCCATGAAGTTGATGTTCTATGTGTTTACACACTTTTCTACTGCCTGATTCTTGCAGAAATATGTTTGGAAAGGGGAGCTGAATGCTGGGAGTTACTACCTGCTTCCCTTCACTAGTGGCTGCAAACTAAAGAGGAGAAATAAGAAAACAACTTCTGGTAAAGCAGTAGAACTTATCAACAGGTCCGACACAGAAGAAATTGACCTCTCCCGAGAGCTCAGGTTGGTATGAAAATATGCACAATGTTGCACCTTTAATTACCAAAACTGTACGTTGCTGTGTTGCTCATGTTGGCCACAGGGAGGCGCTGTCTGACATCTTTGACATCATAGACATTGACGGAAATGGTTTGCTCAGTTTAGAGGAGTACAACTTCTTTGAGCTGCGCACCAGTGGAGAGAAATGTGATAAGGATGCCTGGCTGGTTTGCAAAGGTCAGAATTTCTCCAAGACACACAGCGTGTGTGTATTTATGTGGGCGGCGTGAACTATGGTGAAAACTGGTTTGTTTGAAAACTCATTTGTTGTGTTGTTTATGTTGGATGAGCAGAAAACTTTGACATGAGGAAGAATCAGCTGACACGACAGGGCTTCATGGAGCTGAACCTGTTGGAGGCCACAGAGAAGGAAGGAGACCCTGCTGACCTGTGGCTCAGCCTGGAAGCGATGGGCTACAACCGAATGCTGGAGCTCGTAGATGTTTGTATCATCCTCCAGTCTTTATTCAAAGGAGTCACACATTCTGACTTGTAGTCCTTGAGTATCTTACGTGAACTCCTCTCCAGGCGTGTCCGTTCCAGATAGATGTCCACTGTGAAGCTGCTCAACCATCCATCCAGCCTGTCAGTATGGCCTCAGGACCCAGGCTTCTGAATCAGGCCCTCCAGAAGTCCATCACTGCCAGGGCTGGAGCCAGAGCACTGAGGGGGCAGGAAAGCGTCTTCATCTACACCTACCGAGGGGAACACAGGATCTCCACACTCATAGCCAACAAGGTAGTCTCCGTGTGGGGGGTTTTCTCCAGAATTTTGGTCCAGCACGTTGCAACACGTGGTTGTTGTGTGTTCCAGACCAACCAGAAAGCGACGGTTCACGTGAACAACGAGCAGAGCAGGAACTGCTGCAGCAGCAGAGGCCTCAATGTGTTTGCTGTCGAAGTGCCAGCAAGGACCAAGATGGTGAATACGCCTAAATGTCCCATTCCAGTGACAGAAACTCTCAGAAACAAAAAAATAATAATACTGAGACGATGATCAATGCAAAGACGTGTGTCCTGTCTCGTAGGTGTGTCAACATGTCCTACCGGTGAACGAGAGGCAGGACTGGACTTATAACTGTGTGGAGACTCTGCTGCCCTCCACATGAAGCTGGGAAACTTTAGGCAACAGCACAAAACAGGAGCCATAATCTATAGAAATGAGCCGTTATTGTTATATTTTACCATCTCTGCCGTAATTTGTCAGAAAGCTTTAAAGGAGGGGCCGTATTTCAGAGATGTTCAGGCATTGATGTTTACTGACCGTGTGGCCTTCAAGTAAATCCAGTTAAACTGAGATCAAGTTGTGGCTCAATGGCCACCTTAGTTTATATCTTTATTATCATTTAGAGGAAGTTGTCGTTTGTAAAAGTCAGCTGCTTTAAAGTTGCTTTATAAATCAGAATTTTAGCTGCTCGGTTAATTTGTACGATTTAAAAAGTGTGATTTTTTATCTCTCTGTATAGATTCATGAAACCAAAAGATCAGAGCTGATGTTATTTAACTCTACGCGTGAATTTAGCTCCAGAATATTCAAATATCCTTTGACCCTCTTGGTTCTTTGTGTCTTCCTGCATGAACTCTGCTGCTTTGGCCTCTCTGCTGTCGTCCCTTCGTATTAATGTAGAGATTCGGGGTTGTCGGGGCGGCGCATACCTTTGTGTTGCGCTAGACATGCTTTATTTGCCCTTGGCCTTTCCAATCGAGGGCAGTCCCGACCTTCTATTTATACCTTTCGAGCCATTATTTGACCTTTGACTTTCAGTGCTGAAACAGTAGAGGCAGCTAACTAAATGCCACACGGTGTGAGATGTATTTAATGTCCGGAGCCTCTGCTCTTCCTCCCAAACACAAAGTTTTACTGCCGCTGCTCAGGGTCGTCTAACTCCATGATGCCCCCCCCCCCAAAAAAAAAACTGCCGCTGCTTCATTTTTATAAAAGCAGCCCCACAATTAGCACATGCCCCACATACGTGGTTAGACGTTAAACTTTGCTCCTTGTGATAATCAGACACTGAGGCAACAGGCAAACACAGCCGAGGAGACCGTTTCTCAATATTGTCACTGAAACGCAAATAGACTCGTATGTCGATATGTCTCCCTGCAAAAGTCTCAGAGGTTTGTCTGAAATGAAAGGATTAAAAGGTCAGAAGAGTCTTCAAGCGTGACTTAATACCATCAGGAAGTGACTCTGGTGGATTAACGTCCTCTCACCAGCTGTGACGTCTCGTTTTGAGAAGGAAACGTGTTAAACTGAACTGATGGTTCAGGAAATACAACAGGCAGATGAAGAGAAAATGGGAGTTAGGCGATTAAGTGAATCACTTTAAAACATTCCTTTATACACGGAATCACCCTGTCTTCAGTTCATCCTCCTCTCTGGGCTTCACCCACCACTCACTGTTTTTTAAAAGCCTCAAATTCGGGCGCTAATGTGACACCATTATCTATTTATTAACGTTTGATTAAGCACGCTCGTGGCCATAAACGCTGTTTGGAGTGCAGAGGTCCTCCAGGGGCTCCTGTCAGCGGAGGGGGCGGATGTGCCCTTTAAACGGAGGGGGGCGTGTGTGCCTCCCCTCCCCCCCCCCGCTGCTCCGCCACTGCAGCCGCGTCCTCGTCGCACCACTCCGCGGATCACACAGGTCGACCCAAGGTGCTCGGTGCGCGTCAGCCATGGTGAAAATAACGACGGTCAAGACGAAGCCGTACACGGACCAGAAGCCCGGGACGAGCGGGCTGAGGAAGCGGGTGACGGTGTTCCAGCAGAACCAGCACTACGCCGAGAACTTCATCCAGAGCGTCCTCTCCGTGGTGGAGCCCGCCCAGCGCCAGGCGGCCTCTCTGGTGGTGGGGGGAGATGGCAGGTTCTTCATGAAGGACGCCATTCAGCTGATCGTCCAGATCGCTGCTGCCAATGGGGTCAGTATGGGAGCAACGTGTCGCCCCCCCTCCCCGTAGGACGCCCCCTCGGTGTGTAGCATTAGCTCGCTAGCTAACGGAGCTCCAACAGCGTAGAAGCCCATGGAAACGATTAGCATTAGCTAGCTGAGAACATCCGTCAAATTTAGTCGTTTTCTTGACATGACAGTGCATATACACTCTTCATCTAAACTTTTAGCCATTGTATAACATTTGGACTTCGTTATTATAGCTAGGAGCGAGTTTACTTTTAACAAAAGTATTGAATGGCTAATGTGGAGGTGCAGGGTGTAAAGGGACGACATCGAATGTTGCGCTTTTAAAACTCACACGCGTTCATGGAACGATTTAATTTGGGCTTTCTTATGCAATGAATAAATCTTTATCCTTTAGCATATCATTGTGATTGAGCAAGGGTGCCATTTCTGTCTGAACCCGAAGATTGTCAGCCTTAGAGGCTGCATTAAATGACCGATTTGCTCATTAATATTGAGAAAAAGACACAGGTGGTCGGTAAAACACGCCTGGACCTGCAGCCAATCTGTCTGGATCGAGCAAATGCACCAAACCATCACCTTTGACATTTATACCGGATTCCGACACCGGAGAGCGCAGTTTGCTTTTACATAATCCGGACTTGCATAAGGTCTATCCGGTGGTGCAAGAGGAGAATGACAGCCTGAAGCTGGGCTGTTTAATGAGGAGGTTTGGTCGGATGTGACTGGCTGATTCTCTCCGCAAAGACTTCGGGGGGAGCGGGAGGCGTGACGGCCGACGTGCAGCCGGTCACGTCCGGCGTGTGCGTGGAGCAGAGCTAATAGAACCGTGGTTAACTGTGATCTGGACTCCTCAGATGAACGTTTCACGCCAACTCGGCCTCTTCAACATGCACCAAGGACGGTTGCAGCTGTGGTTCCTCTTCTTTGCAGTGGATGCTCAGAGTCTGGATGTTGCGTGACGCTGCAGAGCCCAGACACAGGGGGGCACCTCAGGGTTGCAGCTATTCCCGATGGTTGGTGGGGGTCAGAGGGATATTCCTGTCTTCGAGCAGCCTTGTGCAGGCTACTGTGATGATTGCATCCGTCTCTCAGGACTAAAGGAGTCCTCGTGCAGTTTCACGTGTGTGTTCACGCCCTGGTGGACTTGTGCCCTCTTCTCTAGATCGGCCATCTTGTCATCGGTCAGAATGGCATCATGTCCACCCCGGCGGTCTCCTGTGTGATCCGCAAGATAAAGGCAGTGGGCGGCATCATCCTCACGGCCAGCCACAACCCCGGAGGCCCCAACGGAGACTTTGGGATTAAGTACAACATCGCCAGTGGAGGTGAGAGGCCAAAGGTCGCGTCGCCACACTTAAGGCTGGTTTCTCTGTACTTCCTGTCCTCACCACGACGCTGTTTCTCTCCTCTCCAGGACCTGCTCCAGAGGCCATTACAAACCAAATATTCGAGGTCAGCAAAGTCCTGCAGGAGTATCACATCTGCCCAGAGCTCAAAGTGGATCTAGCCAAAATTGGCAAGCAAACGTTCGAGGTGGACACCTTCAAGCCCTTCACAGGTGATCCCAGATCATCACAATTAACCAGTTTATGGTCTTCTGCCTTCTGAACCTGGTTCCTCTGATCCTCAGTGGAGATCGTTGACTCCGTGGAGGCCTACGCTGAGATGCTGAGGGGCATCTTTGACTTTGCTGCCCTGAAGCAGCTTCTGTCAGGACCCAGTCACATCAACGTGCGCCTGGACGCCATGCACGGCGGTGAGAGCGCGGACGGTCTCTGTATTCCCACTGTGATTGTTCGTTTCTGAAGTCTTTGCCTCCTTTTAGTGGTTGGTCCTTATGTGAAGAAGATAGTCTGTGAGGAACTTGGTTCTCCTGCCAACTCAGCCGTTAACTGTGTCCCCCAGGACGACTTTGGAGGCCATCACCCCGACCCTAACCTGACCTACGCTGCTGACCTGGTCAACACCATGAAGACTGGAGACTATGACTTAGGAGCTGCTTTTGATGGCGATGGTGTAAGTAATCTGGTCTGTCGGAGCTACTCAGCTGCTTCATTGGCCAGGCTAATGAAAATTAGCCAGGCAGTGTTTTCTTCTTCCTTCTGACAGGCCTCCTCATGTTGTAGACGGTGGATCAGACCTGTTGAGTCTGCTCTGTCACAGGTTCTCCTTTCATAACAGCTTGGAATGTTTGCTTCCCAATGGAATTCAATGATAGCTCCTCACCGTTTGGGACGTGCAGGTCGCTCTGGTCTTTGACCTTCTGTCTGACCTGATCCTGATTGGTCCTATTTTAGGCTCTTAACAGGTCGCTCTCGATATGTATTAGAAGACTTCCTGTTGTGTTTTGGTGGGTGTGAACCGGAACATGTTTGATCTTGATCGCACCACTGGAGTTAAATGCCAGTATTTACTCGTTCTATCCGTTCTATCCGTTCTATCCGTTCTATCGTTCTACCCATACTTTTGGACGCCTAATTAACCTGAATTATGGATGTGTGCCCAGTTAACTTGGTTATTGCTGTTAACTACAGCACAGGAAATAGAGAATTAAACACTACATATCTTTTTTTTCCCCCTTTTCCGTCTCTTCAGGACCGTAACATGGTTCTGGGTAAACACGGCTTCTTCGTGAACCCTTCAGACTCCGTGGCTGCCATCGCTGCCAATATTACCTGCATCCCATACTTCCAGAAGACTGGGGTCAAAGGTCTGGCCCGCAGCATGCCGACCAGTGGAGCACTGGACAAGTAAATAAAGGAAACGCATCACGAATACTAATTTCCTCTATAAACAGAACAGGCTACATGTTGTCTGTGTCTTATTGTGTGTTCCAGTGTGGCTAAGGCGCTAAAGATGCAGATGTATGAGACTCCGACTGGCTGGAAATTCTTTGGGAATCTGATGGATGCTGGTAAACTCTCCCTGTGTGGTGAGGAAAGCTTCGGCACAGGTGAGAAAATGAAGTAATTCACGTTGATGTTCCAGTACATGAGCAGCTCTAAGCTTCTCCCTCTGCTGTTTGAACAGGATCAGATCATATCCGGGAGAAGGATGGCTTGTGGGCAGTGCTCGCATGGTTGTCCATCTTGGCTGTCAGGAAACAGAGTGTGGAAGACATCATGAAAGACCACTGGCAGAAGTTTGGGAGGAACTTCTTCACCAGGTCACCACTGATTTCTGTAAAATAATTATTTTAAATAATGACATTGAGGATCTAAAGAGCACTACTTCAAGTTCTAAGGAGTGAAAACAGCTCCTATTGTAATGGCCTAATGAATAAATATCAGTTCCATAAACTGCTGTTTGGCGCCCCCCAGTGGCACACAAGAAAGGTGCCGGCCTGCGTCTCCAGCGTAAGACCGGATTCTATTTTCTCATCCAGGTATGATTATGAGGAGGTCGATTCTGATGCTGCCAACAAGATGATCAAAGATCTTGAGAAAGCCATGTTCGACCCATCCTTTATCGGAAAGAAGTTCTCCTCTGGTGACAAGAGCTATGAAGTGGCTGTTGCTGACAACTTTGCCTACACAGACCCTGTGGACGGAAGTGTGTCCAAAAACCAGGTAAGAGACAAACATTTAATAAATAGGAAGTCAAACAGGCAGTACAGTGTTGCATTAAACTAGGAGGAACGCAGATCTAACGGCCGTCACTATAGACTAGACTCCTATCATAGTTTCATTCCTTCCTGCTTTTCACAGTCACAGTTTTTCTTCATCTTTCCACGTTTCCCTCTCAGGGCCTCAGGATCATCTTTTCCGATGGTTCCAGAATTATTTTCCGCCTGAGCGGCACGGGCAGCGCCGGAGCCACAATCAGGCTCTACATCGACAGCTACGAGAAGGACCCCCAGAAGATTTACCAGGACCCACAGGTCAGGACAGTAAAGACAGCCAGACGGCGACGTCATGGGATAGGAAAATAAACGCGCGTTAAACGAGACCGCCGGCCAGTTCTGTAAAATCACGAGCGTGCGTGACGTCCACGTCCTCGCGTCTGTGCGAGCGGCTCCCAGAGCTGCAGAGTGATTCATATGTGGGCTGATGTTTGTTTGAGGCTTGAGTTATTGCAGCTTATCTTCCCCACGGACGCGAACCATGGGAAGAAAAAGCTTATTAAACTGAGGATAAAGACAGTCCAGGTGGTGCTGACAGGGAGGGGGTGCAGAACAGGAAAGTGGGACGCAGCCTGAATTAAACTGGAATCGTCTTATTTGCTGCTGACAGCTGATAAGCAGAACATTATTGTTTGAGAATTGTAACCTGACAGATAAACGGCTGGCGGGTTCATGGGTCATGTGTTTGGCTCCTGGCTGGTTTGATTTACACACAGATTTGATCTTTGGACGTTAAGAGGCTTCAAACGCTGCACGTTCTCTGCCAAGTTTGTCTGTATCCAGCTGACTGTTGACAAGCCTCTGTGCTCTCGTGCAAGGCTCCGCTGTCAGGAAACAGGAAGTGAGCCGTTGTTTATGCTTGTGTGGTGCGTGCAGGTGATGCTGGCCCCCCTGGTAGACATCGCCCTGAAGGTCTCCCAGCTCCGCGAGACGACTGGACGCACTGGCCCCACAGTGATCACATGATCCCGCTGCCACGCTGCCTTCACCCGCCCTGCAACAGGATACCTCCACTCTGTAGACGGGGGGGTGAAGCTGCCCCCGGATGCTTTATCGGTGTCAGCCCCCGAACTGGATGAAAAACATGAAAAAAATCCCCGAAGACGTCTGTCGCCGATCACTGCCACCCTCGAGTGTTACTGAGCGCTAATATGCTAATATAAGGGAGAAGAGTTATTTATATCATTCAGCATCATCAAAACTAACAACAGAGAGCTGACCAGAGCTCAGCAGACTGGGGCAGCTCCCCCCCCCACGTCCCTCCCCGACCTGGTGCCTCTGATCTAACCCATCCACCAATAAATGAACCTGACATCAACTCCTGGGCTCCTGGATTCTTTTTTATCCACTGTTTTCCTTCTCAACACAAACTAACACGTTTGGTGCTGTTACGTCAAGGGAAAGTCAATGGGACTGGGGGGGGGGCGGTTATTCATATCACCTACGATACAGTTAACGCTGAGCTGCGAGTGCTTGGACTAGTTACCGTGGCAACGTAACAAAAGATTTTTCACCTTTGCTGTTACTGCAAATACAGAAGATCAGCTGTTAAGACCAGAATCCTCTGTGTTTGTGGAGATTTCGGACTGAGGGCTTCAAAGGGCTGTTTCCAGCCCCTGACCCCCCCCCCCCCCCCCCCCCCTCACACACACACACTCCCCCGCTCCCCCAGGAGTCACAAACGCACGGTGGAAACTTTTATGGTGCCGCATTGTTCCGACGGGCCCGTTGTAACGGCTCCCGGGCTGTATTTGGGTTGGCTGTCGCTGCACCAGGTGATCACGGCGAAGTGGGCGTGGCCGGCGGCGTTGAGACGCCCAGACGTCTCCTCTGCTGCTGGCCTTGATTCCAGAGCTGCCTTCAAGAACGAGGAACTGTAGCTGCAGCCAAGGCCGTCGCTCTTTAAAGTCCTAAACAGCGAGGAGGCAGCGCTGGGAGCTTTAACGCCTCCTTTACACGGTTCCTCTCACGTTTTCTGTCACCTCGTCGTGTCGCCTCCTGCGGATTCGACACCAGTGACATGATTCCTAAACCCCTAAAACTCTTCTGCCTCAGCCACTGTGCAGGGTTTAGAAAATCTAGCCCGCATAAATGCTGTTCACAGCGGAACCGGGCCGGACCAGCGGGCCACACCCAGCCCTCTGTTCCAGTCTGGTGCTGGATCGAATCAGCCAAGAGGCCAAACACCAGAAAACACTTTTCCCACTGAGGACAAAAGTGTTTCTGGGTGAAGATCAAACAGAAATTAGATGCGGAGGCTTCAAATTGGACCAGGAACTCTCATTGTGTGTGTGTGTGTGGGGGGGGAGTATCCCGCACTGCGGCCAGAGTGTTTTATGTTGTTCTTGAGCTTGATTTAATCAAGCTATTTTGCTAAACTCTGCCTGTTGTCTGAGCACATTCCAAATGTTCGGCACTAAAAATACAAACCAAAGAAGGAAAAACGCGGAGCCCAGTCGGGCTCAGTTCTGTGGCCTTTTCCGTGTTTGACTGCGAGCAATTATCCTGCTGCTGCTTCACATACGTGTAGGCCCGATGAGAACAACGGCCCGATATGAAATGGCTTCAGGATCCGAACGCTTAGAGAATCTCAGGAGAGGTTTGAATGTTTTGTCTGAAAGCGGATCTGAGGAAACTGGATGCTGGACAGGAGAGTCACCTGGTTCTGCACAGGCCCCCCCCTCGGATCGACGAAGCAGCGGGTGGCATCAGTCACGCCCGAATCCACCTGCTTCCGCGGCCTGTTTGTTTGTGGTGCGTTCGCTGGTCACCAAAGGCCTTTGTTTGCGTTGGTTGTGATGTGATTTCATGCCGCTCCCGCTCACACGCGTTCCTCCAGAAGAAGCTCGGCAGAAACACCTCTCGCAGTCGGCCCGCGAGGCCGCAGATCCTCGCGCAACAGTCTCCATATTTCAGTGCGAGGCTCATTTCCTCACAATTCAATTTAGAATAATACAATAAAGGGATCCAAAATGACAAACTTCTGGCCTAAAAAGATTAATTCCGGGCAAACCCTCGATCATCTTTAGCAAATGAACTGCAGTCTGTGTTTGTGTGCCGAGCTGCAGCCCTGGTTCTGATCAGAACTTTGGCAACTCTCGCTTCGCCCCCCCCCCCCCAAGCCTCAAAAATCACCATAACTCTAAATACTTCAACTGTGCAGTTGGTGGTGGGGCATTACAAAGACTTGTTGACACAAAGCTCACAGGATCCTGGAAACAGAAGCCAGCCGCTCCAAATATGTCAGATAGAGTGAGTTCTGGTCCCAAACACAACCCTTGGACACACCCCCAGGCCATCCTGTGGTACACAGGAAGTTTGGCAGTGTTATCTGGAGTCTCTGGAGGTGACTCGGGGTGAGCAGGGAGGCGGGAGGGGGGGGTTCTGGAGTGGGTTGTGAGCCGAGTCCTTGATCCTTCGGCCTGTTTCAGATCTACAGCAGAAACACAGGCCGTGCAGTGAAAGTCAAACATGAGATTTCCATCTAATGAGAAGGGGATGCTCATAATGATGGCAGCACCAGAGCTGCTAAATCACTACCATTCTCTTCCAGGTCATTTCAGTGTTCTGCATGTGCACGCTCACATGCAACAGCCTCCGGAATACATACATGAGAGGGCAGCCTCGCTCCCGGTGCTGCGATGTTCTGGTGTTAATGATTGCGCGCGCGTCTGGACGGCGTGAGAGATGCGTGTGCATCTGCGGTGGACGCGTCTGCAGCAGGCGTGAGCCGCCACGCACACTTCCTCTTAATTATCTGTCAGCGTGACGCGCAAATTGCAACCAAATGAAGATGTCTCGAGCCTCCGGCTGTTATTTTAAACATCGCCTTCATTTAGTTATTATAAAAAATGCATAAATCTCAAAAATTGCAACCGCATTAGATGAGTAATGAGCTCCAGATTGACCATTAGGATGCTGTGGGAGAGTTAAAGGCAGCGAGAGCTACAGTTCATCGTTAAATGACATCACTTTGGCGTGCACATTTAGGACTTTAATATCGCCATTAATTGAATTCATTCTTGTATTTATTTTTACATTAAGGGAATATTATTGAATGTGTCCTTTAATATTTAGTGTGCTTTGGGTTGTGACCACAATTATGCGACTATTCTTTTTAAGATGCTTACAGTGCGTGGAAGAGCTGCTTATTCTTCATTCATTTTATCACTTTTATCCGTGGGTTGTTCTGACTAGTATATTTTATAGATTTGCATGTAAAAATCTATTGAATTGAATAGTATTATGCAGCTTTTGGGGTTTATCTGCCTAATTTGAATGTGTATCCGCGTCAGCGCTCGGAACTGTAGTTCCCATGTTTGGCCGCTAGGTGGCGACGCGTGGCTAATCAGAGCCATGTGGCTCCTGTGGGCACATCTCATCCCTGTGAAGTTTGCAGGAGGAATTTCCTTCAGTTGGGAAGAGAGGGCGATCAGTGAAGAGAGGAGAGCTCAGAATCAGAAACCAGGAGACTAATTCCTTCCAGATTCTGACTTACATACATTTTTTTTTAGAGACCGTGTGTCGGTGCGCATTGATCGACAGGCGTGAAGCAAACTGCGCACCACGTTTGAGAGATTATTTTTGAAGCTGCTTCAAACTTCAGTTGGATGTGAAAAGGAGGGCGAAGGTTTTAACACAGAGCCGGAGGAATGTATCCAACTTGGGCAGCGGCGGGTCGGCGTGCGTGGAGATGTCCAGCTTGTGCGCTCTGGGTCGCCCTGCTGCTCCAAAGCGCCCTGAAACTGTGCGCGTCCGGTGAGTCTCCACATTCCCTCCCATTCTCACCTCTCTCTGGCTCTCTGGCGGCTCTTCATTGTCTGCTCTGGTCGTCCAGACACGCGTCAGCCCACAGATCGAACACGTTTCAGTCTTTTTTGGAGACTCCGTTCGCGCTATTGAACATCCGATTCATCCTCAAACTTTGGCACACTTGAACACTCTTCAGTTTAATCCGATTGTCTCCTGCGCGGCGGTTGTTTCGGCCACTTTAAGCCGTGTTTGCCATCGTTCTGCCCCCCCTCCCTCATGTAAATCGATCGTTGGTTTTGAGATTATCGTCTTTTTGTGATTCTGGAGCCTCCGCTCGGGGAGAGACGCGGCTGCTGTGGGAGACAATAGGGGGCTCTTAACAAGTCAGCTGGGTGGCTATTGTGGCCCCAGCCACCCCCCTCAATAATTTAGATCAGTTTAAAGATAAGACTGGCACAAAGTCAATTAGAAGGCAAACAGTTGTTAACAAGGTTTGACTGGCTGGGGGGGGGGGGGGGGGGGTCAAGGGGAAATGGGTGAGACTGCGGCCTCTCCTACAGAATTATGATATCTGTCCTATAATTATCAGTTTATTTTTGGGTTGCTCCCTGAATGGTGTTCCGATCTGTGGTTGAATGTTCACCAGTAAAACCAGCTAAAGACTCGTTTAGCTCTGATTGACTTCTTTAAAAACTGATTCAAGCTCCACTATAAACTAAATTTCAAGCCTGGCGGGGCGAGTGGCTGCGTCCAGGATTGTTCTGGACCTCCGTCCTCCCACGTTGAGTAAACGTGCGCGGCGGCCAGGACGTAACGCAGGCGTCGGCCTTCACGCCGCAGAGCTTTAAACCTGTCCGTCCAAACAGCTCCATCACCGGGGTGGACCACCACAAAGGAGTGGGCCAACATGGCGGGGGCCCAGACTGAGGGCTGCGCCCGTTTGTTTGCCGCCGCCTGGTTTACTGGTCAGCCTACAAGTTCCCAATCGGGGGTCAGAGGTCAGCGCTCTGTTGCTGTGGTGGAAGCGCCAGCATTTCCTGGAACAATGGTAGCTTTCCCTGCCTGCGTGTTTACACGGCAGCCCTGACAAACGTTAAATACTGGAGCCACAGAAACGGACACGCGCGGCGCGATTGATGCGACTGTCTCAGGAGCCGCAGCTGCTCGCAATACGTGGGAAGGGGATGCGTCGGCCCCCAGTTGCCGTCCATATGAGCTCTTTCATGCTTAATAGATGCCACCCTTCCCTCGGCTCTGCGTGCACGCCAGGCCTGAGAGGTAAAGACGGGAAATTGGAGAAAAGGGGAGCGTTTCTGCGATTCTGTAACTACGTTAGCGTGGAGCCCTTCTCCAGCGTTGAGGTGTTGTTGTGGTCAGACTGGCTTGTGGAGTTCGAGAGGAGGAAAAGGAGATCTGTGATTTCAGAGTGCATTCCAAAAATCCATTTTAGTTATTGTTCGTGCTTCCAACACTTATTCTGGTCGTTTATCCCTGTCACAGCTCATCTGAAAGCGCTGTTTTATTAACCTGAATGTCAGAATAATTGCGGTTTGCTTCACTTCTCCGCTCCTTCCTCACGTCTCCAGTGAAAATAACTTTCCATTTTTAGTTGGGGTATTTAGTAGTGTTGCCTCTTTACTGTTTAACACGGGTCAGACATGTTGGATAGCCTCTCCCGGACCTCTCAGAATGAGTTGTTAGCATTCTGGCCCATCGCTCCTGACAGAACTGGTGTAACTGAGTCAGGACTGCTGGCTCCCTCGCTTTGACATACTTTTTCCAGTTCCTACTTTTTTATTGGTTTAAGTTCAAGGCCTTGTGGTGGCCGCTCGGCTAGCTCGACTCTGTGTTCCTGAAACGATCTGTTGCCATTTTGGAAGCGGAAAAATAACCAGTTTGATTGCTACCGTGCTTTTTTAATCCCTTGTTGCATCGAGATTCTGTCGCAACAGATAGAAAAGGCCCATTAAAGGGTTTCGCTCCAAGATTTCCCCCCTTTGTGCTTAAAAATGGGGTCGAGATCATAGAGTTCTGGTGACCTTTCGATCTGTTTTTCGTCATTCTTTGACTGAAATGCTGCAGTGTTTTTGATTTTGATGTGGAAATCAGCAACCACAGAAGTCACTTTTTTAAAGGAACATTTTCCACATCAGCGCCCCCTACTGGTCACCAGACCACCATCCTCCCAATTATGGCTAAAATGACAATCCTTTCAACCATTTTCTGCTAAAATCATTCACGTCACATTCACAACACATGTCCTAATTCCTTGTCAAAGCTGTAGCCTGCTTGAAAACCGGCACGGACGGCTGGAACCTGAAATGTATGTTTAAAGTTAAGCCTTAAACTACGGGTGCAGGATCTGTTTAGAACAGACACTGTAATTCCGTCTCTCAGCGCCTGTGTTGAGCACCAAAGTAATAATCTGTGACATGTCCATAAAAATAAATTTAGAACAATGTTTTCCCACTATATAAACTGTTTAAATGTTTCCGAATGTGGGACATTCACCTCTGCACATAAAAGGTCCTCCGCAGGGCAGCGGCTGCGTGAAATGTGTTTAGAGTTGCATTTAGCCTTTTAATAACACGCAGGGACGGCCGTAAATCACGTCGGCCGGAACCGCCTGGGCGCAGATTTCAGCAGGACGCGCTGTTGACACTAATGAGGCGCCGTCACAGGAAAAGGATCCTCGGTAGGACAGGACGTGGGCGCTCGTCCCGCCGTCTTTGCTGCAGAGGTCGCTTCCTCCGGCGGCCATTTTCCATTCGGCCGGGCAGTTCGGAGGCGGCGAGAGAGACTTCCTTTACGTGCACGCTCTGGGACGGGTTGGTCTCCATCGTGCTGCGATTATTTTGATTATTTTTGCCTAAAATCTCTCGGCGGACTGAAGAATGCGGCGGCGGCGTCGCCAGTTCGTCTGATGCTTTTCTGTTTCCACTGAGGGAAAAAGGCTGTTTTACTCTTCTAGAGCCGACAGGTGAGTTTAATCGAGTTTAAACCTTCAATCCCAACCCCGGAGGGCGGCTGGAAGCCTGTCTGTGGGTCATGGGCGTGCAAATGCCGGGGCCGTTTCTTTGATTCGGGCTCTGCTCGGTCCCCTCGGAGAGGCAGCTTTTAATCAAGGCTCGGCCAGATCCTCCTCAGAGGTGCTCGATAAAGTTTCTGCTGCAGCCGAGCGTGAAACCCCCTTTCCTGCAATTTAGCGTCTGCACAGGAGGTCGGCTCGTTCCTGAGAGGAAAACCTCTGCCGGATTCTGGGAAAGGCCTGAAAGAAGCTCACATTTATTAATATGCAGTCAGAATTCAGGCTGCAGTTCAGTTTGGAATGAGGCAGAAAAACCCTAATTTGATGCATTAAATGCACTAAAGTTCCATTTGCCCCTTTAATTGACCTGTTCTGAACAAATGAAGTTACTCTCCGGCCCTCTGTTCAATACCTCCAATGTTAGTGTCTTTCAGCTGCTGTCTGGAAGACAAATTATACCTGCAGCATGAAAAATGTGCTCCGCTGTGCCTTCTACACACGCCATACAATGAGCCTTTTGCTGGAGTTGTAAGCCAAGCTGTGAGCGCGAGGCCGCGCTGATGACAAAGTGACACTTTAATGAGTCTAATGGAATAAGCCACACGTAGCGTGCGGATCGGTTTCCCATTAGCAGTTGGCACGGCTCCGTGTTCGGCATGGCTCTAAAGCTCCGCGAGTCCAACCTATATTTACTAAAAACTGCTGCTGTTGTTAGCATCTTCAGCTAAACCCCATCTTCAGCATTTGTGGCTCTAAAACCCCCGATAGGTCATATTTTAATCCTGTTTGTAGAAGCGCTGTGATTGCAGGTATCCGTTACATATGCTAATCTACTCGGGGAATTGCCTTTATTGGCCGTACAGAGCTGTACAAACCACCTTTATTTGCTCAGATTATTTCCACTAATCATCTTAACACTCCGGCTCATTAACGCGAGTGTTTTCTTGGATTAGGAGGCCTAAAACCTGCCGGCGCGGCGTTTCGCTCGCCAACCCTAACTAGAAACATTTCATGACGGTCGGATATCAGTTTGGAGTCTTACCTCTGTTCTTTGAGTGCTTCGCCGCCACAGGGGGCGGGGCTTGCATCTCTAATAGGTCAGTGGCGGCGTGTATGACATCACAGCTGCGCCTTTTCTGCACTCATGATCCACAGGTGTGAAGCAGCCACGCAGGCCTCCGACCAGAGAATATCCCACCCCTGCGTTCATCTCGCCACCACCAGCGGGGCGGCACCACCCCAGCCCCTCCCCTTTATCTTATCTCCCCTTTATTCTCTGTGTTTTCATTTCCCGCCATCTCTGACGTTCTTGGCGGCGTTCCTCGTGTACAGACGCAGACGGCGCGCTCCCTGTGCCCCGGCGTGGCTCTTCGTGTCGCCGCTTCTTGTCGGCCGACTGACAGGCCGCTGTGGGTGTTTACGCGACAGTAACCAAGAGCGCGGCGGCTCCGCACCAGCGCCGCTCTCTCCCGCTGACGGTGACTCACACGGCTGTTTTGCTAATGGTTTCAGGATCCTTTCACGACAACCTGTTTTTGTTTACAGTCACATGGCCGTGTTTTGCTTCTCTCCGTCCACCGGACCATCAGCTCCGGTTGCATCAACTCTGCGGTTTTTAATACAAAAACATCTGACGATTCAAACCAGTTGGTCGCTAACGACACCATTTAGATCGAGCTAGAAATGATTGTGATAGAAAACACATTTCTGTTGGAGTTCTGATGTTTGTGCAGCAGGAAATGTGATTTTTCCGGGTGTTTTATGACTCGTGTGATGCATGTTTGTCTTAAACAGAGAGGTGTACTCAGCCCTGTGGCTTCATGGCCGATACTGGTAGCCACAGCAACCATAACCTTGCTACAGCCTGAAGTTGAGGAATTTTGCTCTTTTGAAGATTAATTTACACAAACGCGCTTTAGTTCATAGTTGACCCCTCTACTTTGACAGCTAAATCTATTAGCTAAGTATTAGCCACAATAATACAATAACAGTGTTGTAGCTAAGCTTTCGTCACGTGTGTGTGTGTGTGTGTGGGGGGGGGGGGGGGGTTCAATATTTTATTAACACTAATCGATAGTTCAGTTTTAAGTAGCATGATGATGTCGTCATCTCAGGTTTTTTGATTTGTGCAAAGCTGTTCGCAGCTTCAGAGGTCAAAGTCATTTAATGACTTGATGCAATACTATATATATATTATATCTATTATATCTATTTTGCCTTTAACCCACAACCTATTGTGGTTATGCTTGTTATGTCTGTATTAGAGTTACTAGTCAAACTAGGGAAAAAAGCTCTGCCAAGCAGCTCATTTCCCAGCATATTGTGACTCACCCATAGTTCAGCATATCTAGCTATACGAGGTTAGATAACGTAGCAGGTTACTTTATGATCATTAAAATCTGTTTAGAACTCTAGGAGTTATTTTGCAGACAGACAGACAGACAGACGCCGGCCTTGTGGAGGTAATAAACCAGCTGTTCCTGCTGACCACATTTAGGAAAATGCCCTTTTCTGGGTTGTCCAACACTAAGTTGTTGCCATGATCTTTATTTAGCATCCATGGACGCGAGCGTGGACCTGACCTTATGTTGGTTTAACCAAAGGATTTTCCACATTGTCCTCCCGGCACGGCCTCGATTAGCTATCAACGAGTGTTTGTCCAGCCACTTCATTCACATACAAAAGACTCGAGAGGGGCTGCCGTCAGCTGTGTGGGGGGGCTCAGTCCTGTTGTCCAGGGGATCTCAAGCTTTCACTCAGGGCTGACGAGCACTCCTGGTAATCCTGCTGACACAAGTAGTCGGCGCCTGTCCTCTATCTGCCCAGAAACCAACAGTTGGGACGTCCAAGATGGCTGTCAGTGAAACAGAACCAGCAGAAATTTGAAGTAACTGGAATTCCCCCTTTTATCCATTCTAATCCTGTATCGACCACACTGGCCAAAGACTCTGGAGTTGTCGGGGCTCAAGTGCCAGTCTGGCAGACCGCTGCTGGTCCGCCACCCGCCCTGCTCGCCACTGGCGAGGAATCGGCCCATTGTGGTCCCGCGTGGACATAGACGAGGTGACGTCTCCTCCATCATTTAACATCCTGAAGGAAGCTATCGGTGTCCCGGCGCCAGACAAGTGGGTGAAAAGAGAAGCGGGGTGGAAAGACGGCCCGTCGTTTGATGCCGCTCACTTTCCAGATGCTTCAGACGTAGGACTGCAGGAACGCCGGCGTTTGATGTCTGTGGTGCATCTGCAAGAATGCTAATGGAGCGGCAGGAATGTGTCTTTCTGTGACGGGGGCAGGAATGTTGCTGTCTCGCCGTCTCTGTGGAGTCAAAAATCAACACGGAGGTTTAAGGGAGCTGTCAAAATATTAAAAGATTGGTTGAAATCAATAAAACAGCCGCTTAATTTCACACTGCGACTTCTTTTGAATGCAAATCTAAGCTAACGTGGAGCTGGAACCCGCCTCCGCTCGCGTTTACTTTTCCGTTGGGTTGCGGCCAAGTGCCAGCAGTCCTCCAACACCTCAGCGCTGTCCCCTCGTCCCTGCCTCCGTCCTGTCCTCGCCCCCGCCGTCTGACTTCAGGAGTGCAGGAAACGAGGCCGCGTTGCGCCGCCGCTCGCAGCAGGAGAGGTCAGGGGGGCGCCGGAGGAAGCCGGAGTGAAAGAAATCGCGACTGTTTTTCTTAGAAGGGGATGAAAAGATTGATAGTCTGAGAATGTGAGTCAGGGCCTGGGAGATGGGCCTGGCTCGGAGAAGGGAAAAGTTAGAGGGCGAAGAACAGAAAAATGTTTTCACAGAGGCTTTTGAGCGACAGCGGGCTTCAATGAGCTCCCAGCAAGTTTAATCACATTTGCCCGTTTAAAAACACGTCCCGGTAAACGACGCGGAGAGAAGAATCCGGGCCCGCGGTACTTGACAACTCCTGACCTCCATCCCTCCATCAGAAGTCAATGATCTTCTCCTTAGAGGGGCCTGCATAAGAGGCTTATGTCCGCGTGATCCCGCTGCCTGTTTGCTTAACCTCTGCGTGGCTGCCTCAGCGGCGCTAAGCTTCACCCAGAAGAGCTCATTAGCGCTCAGCCCTCCGCTTTGTTCGCTGGTTCCCCGTTTTTAAGAGGCCGGTCGCCATACAGCGCGCTGCCTTTGGTGGGAAAAGATCCATCATTTTGCAATAGAAGGTCATTTCAGCCGTGTCGTGTCGACACGGCAGCTTTCAGGATTCCGTTTGAAGGCCACGTGAGTGTTCCAACAGAAGTTAGAAGCATCACGCTGTCAAATCGAGGCCTTTAATGGAACCCATCATGAAATCAGAGCGCTTCAGCACTTTCCAGGTCCTTAGCCTCATTTCCACGGTCCTTGAACGGGAGATTTGTTGTACTTTTCGCAGCATTAACGCCAGTTTATCCCGCTGCGTGCAATCGTGTTTGTCAGAGAAGACGCCGGCCCAAAAAGATTTACGCAACCCGGAGGCTAATCTCGCTTTGACAGAGCATCGGAGCGAGCGTCGGGGTTTATTATTCCTGACGTGCTCTGTTGAAGCGCTGCGTTGGAACGGGCCGGTCCCGAGTCGGCGTTCCACACATCCCGTCCACATCCGAGCGACGGTCCAGATGGACGGAGGCCGGTTTCACCCGCCATGGCGCCTCCTGTTGCCTCGTGACGTGAGCCAGATCTGCACTTTGTGGTCTGAGAGCTCATGACCTGAGATCATTCCGCCCATTCACGCTTTGATTTTAAATTCGATCCAACAGCTGGCCAGATTGAGTTAGACCCATGATGAGCCTGAGAACATCCCTTTATATCGGGATACACTCGCCGCTCCCAGCGGCGCCCAATCGATGCTAGCGACATTGTCGTACAGCGATTCGGTGATGATTGACTCAACAATTAGCAGCAGCACATTTGTGGACAAAGACAAAGACAAAAAGCAGCAGCTTGTCGCCAATTAATTAAAGTTTAGAGCCTTTTTAGCAAAGGCTGGAAAATGGCTGTAAATCCAAGGAGATCCGGTCGTTGAGTATATTTAGCGGTGCAACGCGAGGGCGACGTGCACTCAAGCAGTCGTCCCGCGTCATCATTTTGGGACCTGGCCCCATGTCAGCTGTAAACTCCAGAGATTAAAGGAATGTTGATTATCTTGAGCACATGTGTAATTGACACAAATAACCCATTGCTAATGAGTACGCTGCGAGCTCGTTAAATGTGTTTAGGAAATCACACAAGCGCTCGGCTGCTTGTAAATTAGTTACATCACTCAGCGGTTTACACAAAGTGCCCCGAGACGCGCACGGCGAGGCCGCCTTCTTAGAGAAGGTAATAAAACTGGTGAAAATGGGCCGAGATGGCAGCCGATAAGGGCTCTGATACTGGTTTCATGGAGGCTAGCGGCCGCCGCGCTGGTGCTCTGGAGCCATGGAGGCAGAGCGTGATTGGTGGTGTGCATTAGCAAACGTGCACGAGCAAACGTGAACGCCCCGTGTCCCCGTGTTGGTGGTCTTGGAAAGCCACCAAGTTTGCCCGGCTGGCCTGTAATGTGAAAGCAATTAGCAGGCAGCGGTTTTGCAGAGCCCGGTGTGTGTGGAATAACAAAGGGGAAAGTAGGTCAGCGCGGAGCCATAGGTGCACCGCGAGGCCGCTCCGTTCCTGCACGCCACCGGGGTTCATGGTGGCGTGCAGCGCGTCGCGCGTCTGAAGCCGCTGTCGCTTTGGTCTGGTAGGTATTTCTGGCTTTGCTGTTGCCACGCAACAATGCAACACAATCGTGGAGGGGATCAAATATCCGGACGTGAACAAACGATGGAAAATGACTGTTGGGTTCCTGATCAGGCTGGTAGTAGAAGCCCTGACGTCAGTGGGTTAAATGTGGCTTTATTCAGCTCTCTGGAGTCCTCTTTGATGTCTCCACGCCCGTCTCCTTCATCTGATATTCATTTTAATCAGACGGACATTCCCGCTGATAGAAATCTGCCTCCGACTTATCCTGGATGAGGCACACACACACACACACATCCAGTTGGGGTGTGTGTGTGTGTGTGTGTTTACGGTGTGTCAGAAAGGTGCGTGCCCTGTGTCACATCTGGCAGCCTGTGGGTTTTTCATGAACTGCTAAATGAGGGGTAAAACACTCCCAGCTGCCCCCGAGAAAACTCACCTGCTGACCATCGGAAACCACTTTTCCACCAAAGGTACCTGGGAAATGTAGTTGCCATAAATCTCCAATCGGGAACCTAAATGACCCCCTGGGCCATGTTTTGCCAGCATTTTTAACTGGATTTTGCATCTGCGTTGCTGCACCCTGATATCCAAGCGTGTTGTCACGGCGACGAGTGTCTCCCTGTTGTTGGAGGCTATGGTCTGCTTCCTGGGTGCGTAACACAGGCCGTGCTGTTTGAAGAACAAGTGTTGGATCGTGACTCGCGGTTCCTCCAGCAGAACAGATCCTGGTTCCTGCAGTAGGAAGGCGCCTCAACCCCCCCGCTGTCTGAACGTCACCACTTTCTCCTCGTTCTCCTCCAAACGTGCCGATAAGACTCAATGACAGAGGCTCTCCTGTCCGTCAGAGGCGTGTTGTGTCTGTCGTGTTTGCGTTTTGTCTCCTTCCCTGTCGGAACATGCGCCCGACCCGTCCCACCCACCCCCCCCCCCCGAATCCGCTTTGAAGACGTTTTACATCCTTGGATGAACTCAAAGCTCTGGTGAAGGAGAGGATTGATTGGCAGTGGTCACGCTCACAGCTGGAGCGACCACATCCTCTTCACATGTTAAAGCCATTTTCACCTCTTCTGCTGTGGGGAGAGGAGCAACAACGACCCCCCCCACCACCACCACCTCACTTCAGACCTCCAGCCTGCATATTTCTGCTATCTGAGGTCAGCAGAAGCAGCTTTTGTCTGAGGTGACCCTTCACCATCATCAACTACATGTGCAGGGAGAAGAACCGGGGGGGTTGAAAATGAAATCCTGACAGAATCAAAGATGACCTTGATTAATGAGGTGGCTCCTCGGGGGTTTGGCTGTTTTATTTCAAGCTTGGCTCCCAAAAAGTGTTACTGTGATTTTCCTCAGGATAAGATTTTTTTTTTTTAAGTCTGTTTTTGACCAAAACTAGCCACTGTTATCCGTTTTCTGTCTCAGATCTGACCCGTCCCAGTGAGCACCGTCACCCTGAGACCAGCCAGTCAGCACCTGTCAGTCCGGGCTGAAAACACGTCCCCCCCCCCCCTTTCGTCTCCTCGGCCGGCTCTCGACCATATTTTATTATTTCATCTCACTGCCTTCTGCCACTGATGACAGTTTTTCCCCCACCACATACGAAATTACCTGCTCGGCACGGCTTTCTGTCATTTCCTCCCTCGTCCTCTCCAGCACTCCCCCCCCCCCCAGACAAGAATGAAACCTCAGACAAGGAGTCATTTTGAGCAGGAATCGTGGCTCACAGCTAAGATTTAGTCGTAAGCTTCCACTGCGGCTTTAGCCCTTTATTTCACGGAGTTTGGCACGCGGGCGGTGTTCTGCATAGAATCCATCAGATGCTCCTTAACCAGCGAGCACATTGTGACCCCCTGGAGAGCTCTTCATTACCCCCCTCCCCCGCATATGAAGGCTACATAAACCTAAAAACTCTTTGAGATCACTCCGCCACCATCTAATCATAGTCCATCACACAAAACAACCTCAAGACCGTTGAAACAAGCTGCCTCTTGCCTCACATCTGTATATTCCCTATATATTTTTTATGAATACTTCCGGTTATTAACTGTTTTGAGTGGAACTTAGTTAACGGTGCTAATCATAATAGTTATTTATTAGTTGTGCCACAGCAGCTGCAGCCCAGCACACGTGCACGGTCTCAGAGACGGGACGAAACATGGAAGTAGTCCATGTCAGGAACAGGGCAAAGGCAGAGGTGGCTATTTACAGTCATTTATTTACCTCTCTGATTGTTGACGTGTGCGTCACGGGCGCCGATGGAGAAGTGAGGGCCTGCGAGAGGGTTCTGAAGGGCCGAGCTCAATTAATGGAATGAGGAGGGCGAACAAAGGAAAGAGTGAAAGGACAAGTGCGGGGCAAGTGGGGAGACGAGGGGCAAATCTTTTATGAGGCCAGAAAGGAGAAGAGGGGGGATATCAGCGCCTGTGGTGGGCATGAATGGTGGAACCGAGCGTGTCCTTTAATGTCAGATGAGTAACTCCTGACCTGACACAGGCTTTTAATCGCTGTGGCCTCCAGCTGGGAGGGGCCGCTGCTTTGAAAAACACTGGGTTCAAATGCAAACAAAGTAAAAGAAATTAAAGAAATGCTTGTATTGACCAGCTGTGATGGGGTTCTGAAGGTTCTGCTGGCCATTTGCTTGGGTTTTTGGTCGGTGAGGCCCCAGCCGGGCTTCTCTGCCCTCCCACGTTTGGGGGGAGAATAATCCCGTGAGTTTGCAGGATTCTCCGTTCATGAGTGACGAGGCCGGGGGGGGGGGGGCAGAGGAGATGGCTGAAAGAGGCAGCTCAAGCAGAAAGACAGGCAGAGGGGTTAAGTGGAGGCAGGTGTTCCATGACAAACCCTACAACCCCCCACCTCTTCCTCTACTCCATTTCCCTCCACAAACTGGTCCACTGAGATCACAGCGGAACGGCCCAAGAACAGACACTTGTTCCCCGCTTCCCTATTTTCTCTTACCTTCTTTTGTTTCCTGTTATCCAACCACCTTATCCGTCTGATCTAATCTATCCGACCCAAATTGCAGCCTTCTCCTTTAATCCCAGGTTTCTTTTCACCGTCCCTCTGTGTGCCGTCCAAACTGGACCACCTGGTTTTGTGGTTTGAAATCTTATAAAACCCCTGTTGGTTTAAGCACACGGACAGTTTTCCCACCGCACCACTCTGCGCCTGAGCAGATGTCAAATTAATTTATATTAGATTGACATAAAAAATGTTCTTCCAACGCGATCCGGAGGTGCTTAAACTCCACCTCGGGAATGACGCAGTCACCAAATCAAGTACTTAATGCTGAACACATGACTGAGTCAATCACTGCCATTGTGCATTTAATCGGCTTTAGAATAATAAAATGAGCATCTTTCCCAACAGCTTCCCAAGTGTTGATCGGCCATTTTTAAAGCTCTCTGGACAAGAACACTTCAGATGGAGCGTTAATTTGCCATCCTCGTAGATGAGGACGGGAGTCCTTCTTACGCAGCAGTGCTGCATAATTCAGATTTTAGTCTGTTTTTAAACTCTGTCGAGCTAGTTTAATTTAGTTTTTGCCCCATGTTAAAGTCATGCTCATCAGCTCCCCTAGTGGTCACTTCCAATCTCAAGTGGTCCCAGAAATACCTTCAATAATTGATTTACTGTGCTGGCCATGAACAGCAGCAGGTCTGCAGTGCATTAGATTCATCTGTTTTTCCACAGAAATGACAAAATTCACCTCCATCTTCAGTGCAGGTGTTTTGATGATGTCATTAAAAAGTCACCCTGAGGTAAACCTCACAGCAGGGGATAAGTGACATGAAGGTTCAGGCTGGGGGCCTTTTTCTCCTGCTGTCTGGACAGTTTCAGAATAGATTTTAGTTCATTTACATGACTGATGCATTTCTAAGAACCAACCTTCACCCAAATAGTTCAAATAATATTTTGATGGAATAGAAAAATAAATCCCCCATTTCTGGCTCACTGTAAGAAGTGAAATATAATATGTATCTGCAGGGACATAAACTGGCTCAATCACACACATCGCGGCCTCCCTTTGACCCCCCCCCCCTTCCCAACGATGACTCATGCACTATCTATTGTGCGCACGCCGATTGTGTGCACATTTGTGGAAACTGGAATGCCTGGAAGTTCTTAGGACTGACATGTGTGTGTCTTCTGGAGCCATGTGTGTTTTAGTGTTTGAAATCTGCTGGGCCGAAGCCTGTGGATGCCTCCGAGAGCCACTTCAGACAGATGTTCCGCTTGAAAAAAGACACGCAGCTGTCTTTTTGGAAGCATCACACACAGACACACAATAGCAGCAACACACACTTGCTGCTCATCCTACAGCAGCAGTATTGTTGAGTCTGTCTCGACATAGAACCTATTATTCTCATTAATAACTGGATTATAGACGGTGAAAATGACCCGTACAGTAGTCTGGAAGAGTCCAAATAAAAATGTCCCGGCAGTTTCAGTGGCATGGCATGAAATTCCATAAACCCATCAAAGGAAAAAATGGAACCGTGTAAATCTTGGACTTGGCCGCGGCCGCTCTGCTCCCCGTCCAGATGTAAGTGCCTGCTGACAAACGGTTCTCCTCTCCTCAGCGGAGGCCTCTTTGCTAAACTGCAGCCCCGTGGAAAGAAAGACACTCAAGAGCTGAACATAATTAATCAAACAAGCCCACAACAAAACGAGGACGGTAAAAGAAAACAGCGAGCCTCTTAGAAACCGCTGGAAAATTTATAGAGTTCCAATCAAAACCCCTGAAAAGCTGTGCAGTCCATCTCTGTGGAGGTCCAGTGGGAGAGTGTGTGCTTGGATTTAAAGGGTGAAGAGGATTTAAAAGCTGCAGTTTAATTACAAAAACAGGCTCCACTCCGTCCTCCGTGGACAGTGAGAATCCTGGAATAGGCTCTCCCCGTCTCTCACACACACTCACTTGAACGTCGTCTACTTCAACTCCAATCAGGCGGCGATAACAAACCGCCACTTCATGGCTAACCTGCTGCCTTAAGCGGCGTGTCTGTGCGATAAAGAGTCGACCTTTATCGACTTGTTATCTGTGACGGGAAGAGTGGCGCCCTGCCAGAGAGCGCGGAGGATGGAGGGTATTTTAAGCACCTCCCCAGGCGCATTATGAAATGGTCACTAATTTTGTAAGGACTCTTTTAATTTAGGTGGTGTTTATGTCGTTACCAGCAACCAGTTGTGCTGCTGTTTGTTGGGGAATTTCCCTTTTAGGCGCCTAATCAATGCTGTCAAATCTAATTAAGAGCTCGAATGCCTTGCTCATGTCAGGTGGCACATGAGTAAGATCTGCAGAATTCCCCGTTTGGTTAAACTGGTTAGTCACTGTCCGACTGCAGTCTCCAATGTATCTAATTATCATGCCAGACTTTAAATTAGGCTGGAAATGTGTCTGTAAATGCAGCAGGGAGACTCCTGCTAATATATGCTCGGGGGGGATTGGATTAAAAGCTCATAGATGTTGTTATTTGTATTGATTTAATTAATTTATCGCACAGAGAAGCAAGTCAGGAGTGAGATATCAACTCTCCAGTTGGGATGAAAAACGATCCGCGTGAGTGTGACGGATTCAGCCCTCAGACGCTCAGGAAAAGGGTGATGTGTGCAGTCAGTTGTCAGCCGTGCGTGATCTTGCATGAGAGTCCTGCATTAACAGAGTCATGGTTCATACTCGAGCATGTGTAGACGCACATATTGGTTAGTGCAGTCTGTAGTCCTGTACACTACATTTCACACTTGGGACTGGCTGGTCCGGTCGGTGTATCCTTACACAGGCTGGGAACCAAAGGGGGAAAGTTCTCTTCAAAAAGGAGACATGGAAGTGACAGCTGAGAACACCCAAGGGTGATGCTACAAAGTCAGAGGACTCAGGAGGGCAGGAGGTTATTGCATTGCTCTGGTCAGAGCCAGGAATGACTTTTCTGTGACTCCAGGTATGTGATTCTGGCTGAGCCTGGGGAAATCCTCTGTTTACACTCGGGCAGAGACCCGCAGATTAGTCGGCCTGGTATTCACCTGATTAAAATGACCTTCTTGTGTAAACTAAGCTGCGGGGTTGAGAGCAGCGCGCGCATACAGGGGACCTTGTAGGTCCTGGACGGGCTATGAAACACTGTGTAACTAACACACACCAAAACACTCTCTCACACACACACGGAATAGAATATTCCTGTTGCAGCAAGGTCACTTTACCATGGAGACCAAGAAGAAAAACATCAATAATCTGTTGGGCCTGATAAAGCTGCAGCATTAAACACAACTGTCAGCTGTAACTGTATCTTTAGAGTGTGTGTGTGTGTGTGTGTGTGTGTGTGTGTGTGTGCGTGCTTACAGGACACATGCTGACCACAGACAGGTATCAGAGCCATGCAGGTGACTGGCTTCAGCTGCTGTCAGTCACGGCTCTCCTTCACATCTCTGTTGCTCCTCATGTTGCCTTTCAGGCCTCAACCTTCTCTATCATCCCCATCGCCCAATAATTCAGCCCCTTTTTATCGTGCCTCGTCCTGTCTGCTCTCCTTCTTCTGTCCTGCTCATGTCAGTTTAACACGCCGAGGTCTCCAGTCCAGCCCGCGGACATCACCCTCGATTAGAACGTCGAGCTTAAAGACGACGTCTCCGAAGGTTGCCTCTCCACGTGTGCCTTTCAGGTTTCTGTTTAAGCTTGTGTAGAACACGGTCATTGGTATATCATCGCTGACAGCTGTCGTGTTGTTATAACGCAGCCTTTTCCTTCGAGAGCACCTGGGTTTTATACCTTTGGCTTCTTCAGTCCCCTGCTGCTGTAAATCCTTCCCAGAGCAACATTCACTCTTTCTGTCTGTCTGGACCAAGATACTCGCACATGAATGTTTCTGAAAATAATAAAAAAGCTCCTTACAAAGAGGGTAGGCTCATCCGGGTTTCCCAATAGCCTTTGTTCGCAGGATTGGGAGAGAGTATTAAAACATGCAATTAAAATAAAGGTCACCAAAGGGTGGTTAATGATTATAGTAGCCTAATGGTGGAAAATATTTCAGAGGGGAAAAAATCCTGTATTTTGCATGTAAAAAAAACCCAGATGCCTCGATAAAGTGTTTTCCGTAGTCACAAATCTCCCTCTGACTTCCAAAGACCTTGCACATTAGAGTTTGGCTGAAGCAGTCGGGTCCTTTTGCCAGGGGGAAGAAAAAGTTGCAATTAGACCTGCGGCCAAGATGAGAAAAGATCTTGATGTATGCTGCAAATGTGCGACAATGAAATCTTTTATTTCACTTCCATTTCTCTGGGTGCACGCTGGAGAGGATCGGGTGCCTAAAAGCATGTTCAGATTTCCTCGAAGAAACTGATTTAATTATGGTTTGTTTGAGAGGAAGGCCACTTTTGAAAAACTGAATTTGGCCGCTGCCAAAGTTAAACGAGCACAAGGGGGGGGAGAGGAGACATAAGGCGTCGGTGTCAGTCATTCATAAACACCAAAACCGAAGTGATAGCATTAGCACATGGCTGCAACAGTATACCGACCTCACCCGGTGGGGTGCATCGGTGCAGAGCGTGCCCCAGCTTCCCTTTACGACGGTGTAGCTGTATCAGCATCAAAGTTAAAGCAAGGACACCCCCGACCTCGGGTCTGAATGGAACAGTCCTGCACTCAGGAGGGAACTGGTGCTTACGGCCATGTAGCATATGGAAGTTTAGGTTTACAGGAGACTCTATTCCCAATCCCACATTCACATGAAACATGCCACTAGAGCGTACATGACCTTTAGGTTCTGTGTTCAAATCAGTGTTAATAGTGCTAGTGACTCGTTAAAAATGAAGCAGAGGCCAGTGGAGTAAGTTTATGGTACTTGGCTGGGGCGCGGGGCTCCAGAGGACACTGGGAGGAGTGGGAATGCCGAGACAAAGACGACCAGTAGAGAAGGAATGCTGGTGTCCTGCTGAGCTAATCCTAGCTGCAAGAAAGGGGAAAATGTGGAAAGCGAGGGAAGGAGGGAGGAGACCTTAAGATGGCAAAGGAAGGTCTCAGGGTTTGGGCAAAAATGGAAAGTGTTCCTTGAGAAAAATCCTCTTCCCATTCATGAGTTTCTCCCCAACCTTCACCTGCTTTCTCTCGATGGCTTTATCGCGTCCTCTCTCTCGCCGGTGGTCCAGCTGGTCTCCGTTCAGTTATGGAGGTATTGGGAGTTAATGAGACAGCTGTACTGTTTGAGATGTGAAGTCCTTTAGATCAGCTTTTCTCCGTCTACACAGCCGTGCTCTCTTTAGTCCTGAGAGGAGCGAGTGAAGCCATTTTTATTCTCAAGGGCCATTTATATCGAAACAAACACCCACTTCAGACTGTTTTGTTTGTTTGGCTGGGCGAAGGATTTGAGATGAGATCAGAGCCATTCATTCAATGAAATCAATGATTCTTTGCACAAACGGAGTAGGCTGCTGAATTTTTCATTGTCAGAGGCTCGAATATTATTCCTGATTAGAAACAAGGTCCACACAGCATATTCACTGCGTGTCGGCCGTTCTGACTGTTATTCTTGCATGCCTGCCAGTGTGGGAAAGTAGTTAAGCTTTTCAATCCATGCATGAGAATAGACAGAACAAGTCTGGATTTAAAGCAGGTCTTCCAAACCTGTGCAGAAACGCTGGCAAAGGCTGCAGCATCAGATTGGAAGCCCTGCGATAAGAAGCAGAAGTCTGAGGCAACACGGGCTTCTAAGCACCTGGACATGCTCAAAAGCTAGTCCAGGTACTCCCCTTGTGCAGGCCAAGTCTCCCTTTTCTAAGCAGTGGGTCTTTATGCACTTTAACTCGATTACATGTATCTTTATGACCCCAAAATGAAGGTGATGTTTCACCCCGGAGGGTCTGACTCAGTATTCCGATTCTGCTGGTAAAGCTGAGATGTGTGTGCAGGAGATGGAGTTGAAGCTTTTCTGCATGAATTGTGGGCCAATTTTAATATTAAATGCAAATTTTGTGCACATTCTCTCACTGTCATTTGCTTTGTCATATAAAAGGCTGAATGCACTACAGGTGACACCGAAACAGGTTATTATATTATTATTACATACAAACAGTTGCAACTTTTTCCAGGTTTTCAGGATGTTGAATGCAAAACAGTCATCCAAGTTTTCCAATAATTATAAATATTGCTCATCATTCTATCAGCCTGTGTCACATATTGGTAGCGAGGTGGGCGCTACAGTACGGCTTAACGCTGCTGCCGTCAACGTGTTGCCCCCCTGGCTTGAATCCGAACCATTTCCTGTCCAGCTTCCTGTCCCAGTCCTCTCGGTTCTGTCCGGTCCAGTCCAAGCTTGAGGCAATTACAAACATCTCAAGGGGAAATCACGCTCATTCTCATGACACATCGTTGCTTTTTCAGCGACAATGGAGGCATTAAACCTGATGAGCTCCGTCGTCCTTGACGACAGTTTCTGTCCAAAGTAGAAAAAAAAGCCAATTTTAGGATAAAGGTAGAATATTGAGACATTCAAGCCATTTTTTAAAAAAGAAACTGGCCTCAGCTGTGATTTATTGCTTTGTTGTTCTGTAAAATAAAAACAGCATGAGTATAATCTACTAGGGACTGATTTATTACTGCAAGTTGAGGAGTCAAACTGAGAGCGGGTGTGGAGAATCCTGATTCATGAACGGTCCCGCATTTGTTGTGGCGACTGGTCCTGACAGATCTCCACAGCGGATGGAAACCGTAGACAGCATTTTTACGATCGCGCCACTTCTCACTCCTCGCGGCCCGTCTCGAACGAAACGGAGCGGAGCGTTTCCTCGTCTTCGCCGTCTGCTTTTCTTCCTCCTCTGCTCTGCTTGTCTTCTCTCATTTGGGCCTTTCTTACCGCTCCGTTGTCGCTTTTTGAACTTTGTCTCTCCAAATGCAGAAAGAAGGATGTTTATTTTTTCCAAAGCCTCCTCCCGCTTCAGGCCAAGAGATTGCCTAATGTCTCGCTATTGTTTACATGGAGGGAGAGAAAAATAGGAACACATTTATCTGGATTTACAGAATGCCACTGGTGCTTGATGAATCCCTGGTTGCAGCTGCAGCTCTGCATACCAGCCCTCCAGAACCAGGGAATTTGAAATGAAATATGACGGCGACGTAAGGGAAGATGAGGAAAGGGGATGGACAGGATGGTGAGGCGTCCTCAGAGGTCATGGTGTGATCGCTTCTCCCCCAGAAGAGGGGCCATTGTTACGATCTCTTCCCCCAGCTCAGAGCTACTGACATGGACAAGACGGATCCTGGAGGCAGCCTCCTGTAGAGGAGGCTGGACGAGGGTTATCAAAGGACAAAGGAACCTTTTGGTGTGTTGACAGGCTCAAAGGCCAGACTCCTCAGTGTGTGTGTGTGTGTGTGTGTGTGTGTGTGTGTGTGCTGATTCGAATCTTTCTGCTGTCTGCTTTTACCTGTCTGCAGCAGTTCGGTCAGGGTGAATAAACGGCTGTCAATGGATGCCATTATGGTGTGTGTGTGTGTGTGTGTGTGTTGTGTGTGTGTGTGTGTGCTGATTCGAATCTTTCTGCTGTCTGCTTTTACCTGTCTGCAGCAGTTCGGTCAGGGTGAATAAACGGCTGTCAATGGATGCCATTATGGTGTGTGTGTGTGTGTGTGTGTGTGTGTGTGTGTGTGTGTGTGTGTGTGTGTGTGTGTGATGATGGAACCCTGATCAGAGGTGGAAAAGATGACAGCGGGAACAGTAGGAAATGTCAGAAGAGCCCATTGTTTGTCTCCCTGGCGGCCGGCGTGTGCCAACGTGTTTATTGTGGGATTTTACACCGTGCACAGTTGCCTGTATTTCCTCCCGTAGCAAAGAACAGAAAGCTTGTCAACAACGATTCAAACATGTAGAACAAGAGCTGATTATAGTTTAATGAGCCTTCTTTTTTCCCCGGGTCAGCGCACACTGTTAGCCGTGACGGGCGCTTTGTTGTAATTACGTAACCGCAGTGTATACACTCGGTGCTACCAGAGGACTCGCAGTTAAAACAATGACAATAAAAAATGTCCTCAGATGAGCTGAGAATTATGTTGTTTGCCCTCGACTTTAAACAAACACCACCGCCAAAGAAAATGTCAGATAACGGGCAGAACTCCGTAAGTATTGAACTCATTTGAGGTTTCACCAAACGGTTGTTGCTGCGTTCGGCCTCTCACTCCGGAACGGAACAACAGGAGGAAAAGCACAAGTGTGTGTTTACGCCAACATTTGGCAGCTTTTGGACGCTTTAGCATAATATCAGTGCTGTGCGTACGTCGTCCACATGTCAGGGAGGTCATTAATTTGGGGAACCAGGCTTGAAAGTCTTGGAACGTGGACGCCAGACGGCGATGGCGGCTTATTATCAAACTTGAACTCTAGTTTATTTTTGAATGTCTAGAATAGCTCCCGCGCATGATGTCATTAGTCTCATTATTTGGCAAAGCTTAAAGATTTCACAGCAGATTTGAAACCGGGGGTGTTTTTTTAAAAACTTCGAGAAGTTTGCGTCTCCGTGGCGACAGTGTTTTCCTTATCGCCCCATCTCCCTGCCCTCTGCCGAGAGTTTAGCCGGGCCGGACCGTTCTTATAGAAGCTTCAGTTGTCCGTAGAGGCATCGGGCAACATTCCACATCCACAAATGCCTCTTTCTCCTTTTATCAACATCAGCACCTCTCTGCCTCATCCCTCACAGCGTTACCTTTCATGTCTCCGTGTAATTCCCGCTTCACTTCTGTCGACCATTCCTCCCATTTCCTTTCATGAAAGACACATGCTCCCGTCTCCGTCTGTCAGAAGTGGGACTCAGCGGGACGGAATTCCTTCATCCCAACGCCGGCGCGTATCTGGGAGCGCTCTGTCTTCCCGCTGCCGTCCCGTCCATGCAAGGCCCCGCAGATCTAAATCCAGAGCCACATGAGCTGCAGCCGCATTCCAGGAAGTGAACCCGGCTTGTAGTAATCTCATTTGTTTTTAATTACAGCGCAGCTGTGGCCTGGTAATTGATTTGGAAATAATAAAAAACATGTTTTCCTTCGATTGTGCAGCTCATTTGAAGATGTAATTCTGTTTGGTTTAACGGTATATTTCGCTCCTGTTTTATATTTATGCCTGTGTTTTTTACCGGCACTTGTTTTATTGCTTTTGATTGGTACACAATGGTGTTTAGAAATGTGAGGGGCCGCCCGTACCCAGCTCGCAAGTCTCAAAACAAATGTGTGTATTGCGTAATGGAAAACACAGACTGAAGAAAACCAGCGTGAAACACGAGTTTTTTTCAATACAACATGTTTTTCCGGGTGCAGATGATCCGAGACGGGTTGTTTGATGTGGAGCTGATTGGACTAAATATGACAATCAGGTGTCGAACGCGTAACTTTACGAGCTTTAACCCAGCGAACCGCTGCGGCTCCGTGCTGAAGGCTCCGTGCTGAAGGCTCCGTGCTGAAGGCTCCGTGCTGAAGGCTCCGTGCTGAAGGCTCCGCGCTGAAGGCTCCGCGCTGAAGGCTCCGCGCTGAAGGCTCCGCGCTGAAGGCTCCGTGCTTCCACCAGGGATGCTCTCCCCTGCTGAACGCTGGGGCACCTTGATGGATTTGGTATGTTATTGGGGGAGACGTGGGGTGTTACAGCCCCCCCTTTCCCCACTCTCTCTGTGCATGTGAGCACTGGGGGTGATGATTCCTTCCCCCCCGCTGCCATATTTCATGCTCAGTGCTGTGAAATGGAACTGCGTGGAAACCCAGCAGCTTTAAAGAATGTTTGATGTATTTAATCTCTGGATTCTTTTAGTTTCCACACTGGTTGTGATTCCATGTTGTTACAATAACTTCTTTAAACGGGAATTCTGACACTGAAGATCTGTTGATGTCGTTCAGCTTCTGGCATTAATCCCACGATTGTATTTTTCATTATAAGGTCAGTTCACGTTCAACGTCCACGATTATGAAATATCTGGCATATCTTGTTGCGACTGTGATTCTGGTGTGAGCGTTTACACGTTTGGTGCTCAGATGTTTACTTGGAGCGTCATAAAGCCATCTTTGCTTTGTTGCATTTCCCCTGGGCTGTTTTTCCGTAAACACCGGACTCCCCCCTCGCTCATTTATCCTCCGGGCTGCCGTCGAGTAGCCGAGTGATAATCTCTTTTAAAACGGAAAATAATCAGATGATTTTGCTCGCGGGGACACGAGGTTTGGTGAGAAGTTTAAAGGACCACCCAGAGTCCCTCAGTAAACACACGGCCGGGACCGGGCCAAGGATTTTCTCTCACATGGGGCGTACACGTTTGGGCCCTCTGTGGCACGGGGAATATACAGTCTGATAAGGATGGCGCTGCCCCACGTGCACGCACAGGCGCATGTGCATCTGCTCTCAAGAACCCACAACTTTGCATTTGCCGCCCTGCCTAAATATTTAGGTTGGTGTTTGCCGATCGGCCGGGCGGACTCGCTCGGCTCGCCCGCTGCTGTCGGGAGCGCCGGGACGCACGTTGTTGCAGGCTGACCCGGCGCGCTGAGCTCTGACACGCGGTTTTCTGTGCACGCAGGCTACAAATTGTCCAACCATCACTGTCAAAATGTCAAAAACAAGCTGTTGTTTCAGGGTGGGCTTGATGCATCACTTCAACCAAAGGAGGTTTTTTAAAGCGGGTTTTCCCCCCATAAACACTTACAAGAGTCTTTTAAAAGCAAAGAATAATGTTTTAAAATTGCTGGAACAAAAGGTTCCGAGTCTATTTACATTTGCATCCGATCCTGCTGCAGTGGAGTTTGCAGTGGAAGACGGGGAGCGAAGGGATTGAACGCACAAAAAAATGAGCCGACTTGTGAGTGAGCGTGAAGCAGGGCGCCAAAAAAAGCAGCCAGATTCCAGTGGAAGGAAAGAAAACAGCATTTAAAGTGAGGAGCAGTGAAAGACAACTTGTGTCCACGCGGCTCTTCGCACTTCATTTGCGAGCAGAAACGGTCCGTACGCTCTTCATCTGTCATTAATGCGGCTCCTTTCACTTCGACTCCGCTGCTCTGCTTTATTTCACCCATCTACGGATCCGATTGGTTCTAGCTGGGGAAAGAAAAAAGCTCCAGCACATGGACGGCCTGGTTTGTCCTCCTCCCCCTCAGGCTTTGTACCCGGACATTCAAAGGCCGTTTTTTTTTTTTTTTTTTAAAAACATGCATTATTGACATTGAAATGATAATCAAACGCAGGCGTCTGCGGCTAACTCCGAGCATGAAGCGGGGCCTGGGTTCTCCTTTAAAAGGCATAAAACGAGCCAGCAGGATTCTTGCAGTATAGAGAGAATTCACGTCCTTTCCTGACTTTTTTCGAGCTAAATTACAGTGAAATCACGCAACACTTGTGACTACAGACAGGTTTCAGTTTGGGCAGCTAAACGGATTTTGAGGAATTAATCCCGCGAATTTTGGTCCGCGGCGGCGGCTCAGGTGGAGCGTGGCGCCCATGAGCCGGACTCTATCCTCACACTTGACATCACGCGGCACTTCCAGAACCTCCCACGTCTTCTTCTGGAGTTTCAGCTTCAGATTGAGCTCATTTTTTATTGCACAGGAGGGTCTGACGGGGCGAGTCTGGGATAGACGTTTTTGTGAGCTCACAAGTGCAGATTGAGTCCGAGCTTGTTCTGTTTGGATTCACATCATCTCACAGTTTATTGACATTGCTGCAAAGGTCTGAAACGTGCACACATGCACACACACACACACTCTCTCTCTCTCACACTACTGTTTTTGTTGGATCCTGGAGGGTGAGACCTGCAGTGTGTCACTGCAGGGCCGAGAGAGACCAGGTGCATTGTGTCTCTGTATGTTTGTGTGTGTGGGAGAGAGAGATCGGGCCGACCTTGTGTGTGTCTGAGTGTGTGTGATTTCTCATACTCCTTGCACTGTCGGGCTCTGAGAACAGTCTGCAGATTCCCATGAAACCCGGTCATTATTTAATAACACCTTATTTTCTTAAACTAAGCTGTGGAACATCAAATTATGGACTTAGGAGTCTTTCAACACGTGTGGGATGTTTTGTCACCTGGAGAAACCTGATTGCATGGTGAATACTAATCATGTCGCTGTTTATATCAATATTTCTATCATCCACTTCCTCAACAAGCAGGAAAGAAAGCATGATAAATATTAAATGTGTCCTCAGCTTTGACATTTAGGTTGGAACAGATGAGCAATGAAAAATGGTGAGGAGTGGAAGTTCAATGACCCCAAGTGCTGGAAACTGAGGCTCTCAAGTCGTTTGGGCTGCTGATCCTGCTTTATTCATGTTACAGTAGGTAGCCAAAACAGCCCTGAGAGCCTTTATTGTGCACAAAAATGCGACATTCTGCACAAAATATTGTTTCCTTTTAGTTATCTTCTAGCTGTTTTCGGGAGTCCCCCAACACACACACACACACACACGTACTCAAATGGAAATTTCATATCATACACACCCAAAGATCAATTAGAGAAAGTCGACCACTTTCCAAAAAAAGCCTTCCTGAGTGTGAGTGTGTTGTAGCTGTGCTGCGAGCTAAATGACAGGGTGGCGGTGCGGGTTGACGGCACGCCACGTGATATATGTGACGTTAATGAGAGGAGAGCACTACTGTCACTGGGACACAAACCATTAATGTCGGGCTTGCAGAGAGACCAGAGCTCCAAAAAGACGCATTTGGGACTTGGAACTAAAGCAGAAAAAACCTTTAGGAGTTTGAAGTCTTTTCTGCACACAGTCACAGCATCATGCATCCTTAAAAGGGGTCAGAAGGTCATGCGGGTTTAAAACCCATTGCTGTCTGCTGGAAGCCAACAGTCGGTGCTTCGACAGACCTCCTCTGTCTTCATAAGCTCTCTTTTTACGTGCATAGACAGGGGATTGTAGGAAATGTGTCTGAGACTATGGGTCATTCTTTCACGGCTCTCCACTCAACGCCAGAAACGAAATGTCTCCTTTAGTCTCAGGGCTGGAAAATAACCCAACAGCCGTCACACGCAGGGATCAAAAGTCTGTTTTAGGGGGCTGAAAACGCAGGGACGCTGGCCACATGCCTTCCTCTCCCTCATGCTCGTGTGGGAAGAGCTCATCCATTTTCCTGAGAACTTTATGAAATAGGAAATGCTAAATCTGTCATTGGAATGAAATATTGCCCTGTTTTTTCAAGAGGCAACCTAATATTATCCTAAGCTCTCTTTAAAGCAACGATTATGGGCCTATTTTATCATTCAGTGTGACTGTGATGTCACACCAGGCAACTGACAGAAGTCTAGAACCATGTTTAGGCTTTCCGGAGCTTTTCAACGTCCCCTGACTGGAACAACAGTCGGGCTCTTTCTATCGGCTCCTCATTCTTTACCCACTGTTTCTTTTTCCGCTCTTATTTGTGTTTTCAATAGATAGAGTTTTAAAAAATGGACCTCTGTTGATGGAAATTGGGGAAAAGAACCTCAGGACCACCCCACCCCCCCCCCCCCCTCTTTTTTTTTAAAACCAGTCTAACTTTGTTTTAGGGAATAAATACCACAAAATGCAGTTATTACAATTTCTATAAAGAATACACTTTTAAGAGAGTAATTTTTATCAAAGATATGGAGTGCAACATTCATCTTATTTATTAATGTGCAGCAACCATGTTTGAATATTTTTGGATGTCTAAATAATATTGAAACAACCACTCCTCTGCCTGAACTTCAAATTATGGGTCTCAACGAATGTGTCTGAGTTTGAATCCCTTAAATAATGTTCATAAAGTGTTATTCAACAGAGACAACTGTTAAAAAGAATTGGATTATTTGAAATGGAGCATAACTAATAGAAATATGTGTGAAATGATCAAATTATGAGTGCATTTCCTCTCGGGTGAGCCTAATGGAGGTATGAGAGGGGGAAAAAGTCTGGAGCCAGACTTTAAAATTCAGTCCAAATTATAAACTGTGCTGTAGAGACTCCAAAATAAGACTGCAGAAATGGTTTTCCTGGAAAAGGGGACTTTATCCTGGAAAAACTAATGAAAATATGAGGCATAGTGCAAGAGGTGAACGTGAAAATAGTGGCACGTTGCTGTTTATAAAGGGTGAAATGGTCTTATTAAATGTGAGGCATTTTAATTCTATCCTGTCATTTCTAACATCAACATTTACAGAGATCAATCTGCAGACATGTGCTGTGATGCCTTCACGGACGGGGACAAACTTGCATTGATAGACAGCTAAAGTAGCAGCGAGGCGAACGGAGGGTATTTGTCCTCTCATCTTGCGGCCTGGACTTCGTATTTGCACGGCATTACTAAGCCTGCGCACGCACAAAGCGTGCATTCAGGCCCGCTGTCCCTCTTGCACACACCACCGCCGTACTTTTAAACCCTCACTCCCAGACCGCCGGCCCCAAAGGCAATTAGCTTTTTAACATATCAGCTCTTTTTTTCAAGGGAAAGAGGTTTTTCCCCTAAAATCGCTGGAGGCGAGTTATCGGTTTCAATTTTGTGGACGATCTAGGAAGTGATTCTAAATAGGTCAAGGCCACGTGACGCTGTGACCAGACAGGACTGATGTCTAAAACACATTGCATCTGCCTGCGCCCAGGTTTCTTAGGGCTAATGGCTTTGCCAGCCCAGGAGACAGTCGGCCCCAAAATCCCCGAAGCATCACGTCCGCTCGTGCATTCTTCATGCTTTTATCAACTCTCCCTCTCGTTTTCTGTCAGTAAGTCATTGACTCCCCCTTTCCTCTTTTGACGGCGCGCAGCCTGTCCTTAATGAGCCTAAATCTGGCAGCCGATGGGTCCTGCGGAGAGGTGGGCTGCAGGCGGAGTAAGGACATTTAGTCAGCTCGTCAAATCCAGAGTGCTGAAAACAGGAGGGGTTGGAATAGAGCAACATATGAAACACACACTGTACAGGCAGGGAATACACTCACACAGGCAGGTCAAGTGGTCGGCAACGTTTGTGGACTGAGTAGCCTCGTGTGTGTGTGCGTGTGTGTGTGTGTGTTGTGTGTGTGTGCGCGCCTAGACTAGCCTGCATCACTGAGGAGCCACGTTCCCGATGGGTCGTCTCCCATGGCTGTTTAGCAGGCACGCACCACTTCAGCACATTCACGAGTGGAGCCAGCAGCTGAAACATACGTGTTGATTCACACTCCAGCGGGTTTTGATGCTTTTGGCGCCCGCGTCTGTATCTGCGAGGCGCGTGCTGCAGGGGAGCCCAGAGGACGCCAGATAAACATCATAAACTTTGACAGTATGGAGGCAAAAGCTGCACAGAGCGCCTTTGGTTTTATGAAGGTTCTGTTACAGTAAGAATAAATCTCTGTGAATCAGAGATCAGTGCACAAGAGGCAGAAAGTGATGTTACGTTTACGGTCGTGTCTTTCAGTGTACAATTACTGATCTACAAGTACAGATTTGTCAAACTTGGACCATCACAATATTATGATGCCAGACAGGCCACCTCACTTTTTAGGCTGTCAGAGTTCTGCGGAAGCCAGAACCTGAGCTGATGTGGTCCAAACAGGAACTCTCAGACACACACAGCTGCACACTTGGAGTTTCGGTCCAGTCCAGCTGGGAAAGGATGAGAATCAGTGTTAATCATCCTGCTGCTAATGTGCTCGAGCTTCCGTCCGGGACGCCTGGTTCCAACAGAAACTCCGTGTTTATCCTCACAAAATCCTCAACTAATCTTCCAGAAAAGCTCATTGGTTCAGGAAAAAAGTTTCCCAATCATTTAACATGTTTCCTGGAACGAACACTCGGATCAGAACTTTCATCCAACATCCAGCCACGATACACACACACGGCTTTGGGTTGGGGTCTCCCCACCCGAACTCTGGTCAAATCACCAGTCATGAACATAAACCTGTAAACTGTAGTCGACCAAACAGCCCACACATCATCTGGAGGGTGGACGGGATGGGATGGATTATGGGTAATCAGAGCAGGCCTCAAGAAGACGATGGGGGGATGAGCGGGAAAGGAATGCAGGAGGCAGGTAGGAAAGGATGGGGGGGTGAAAGGGCTGTCAGGCATAATGGAGCAGCAGCATTTATCAACCCCCCCGTCTCAGTGTGGGACAGAGGAGGGAGGAGAGGATGGAGAGATGGACTCAGGGAGCGAGGGAGGATACCGCAAGATGGGTGAATAAGGCAGCAAAGGTCAAAGGTCAACTGCTTTACCGAAGCAAGGGGGTGGAATATGTCTTTTACTGCAATAATAGAGTAAACAAAGAACAACACCTGAGTAATAAGTGCAAGAATGCAACTTTGCTAGTTTTGAAATTAGAGTTAAAAATGCTTATTAAAATTGGGGCTTTTCCCAATAAAACAGATAGTCAGGATTTGTTAAATATGCAATCAGAATCAGAATGCTGACTTTTTCTAAGGAAAACTGTAACGTTTTGTAACTTTTCTCTTTTTATGCATAATTGTGAGAAAATCTGGATGTTGTAGCTACACAAACCTTCATTATATTGCTGGAAACTGAAGTGTCAGAAAGGAAAATTGATAAAATGACATCAAACAAGTGCATAACTCTGTAAGGTACTTGACTCAATAAACTTAAGTACGTGTCATGAGTGGGAAAAATAACCAGCAGGCCAGAAATCATGAGCCTGTGTGACTTTAGAGGAAGCAAGTTTGGGTTTTGGCTCTGCGGAGCAACAGAAGTGAGCACAAGTGAGATGGAGAGATTGGCAGAAGAACAGGGTGATGACAGCCCTGCTGGACTGAGAAGAGAGCGGCAGACGCGCTGATGAGTGAATGAGCGAGTGGAGCTCAGAGCGAGGGATGCCGAGTGTGTCACGGCGTATTTTCCCAGACCTCCGCGTCCCCTCTCTTTGACCCCGTTTTATGGCTCTTTTACAGCCCCTTGCATACTGTAGCCCTCCAGATTCTCCTCTCAGGCCTCTGTTTCTCTCGTCAACACCAGCTCCAAAGCTTCAGGCCAGGGTCAGCTGGCCTTTTGCCCCCCCGGCCCCACCCCAGTTTAAATTCCCATCTTCATTTTCACCACACCAAATAAAACAACTATGTCCTTAAGTATCAGATCCCTAATGGAGGAGAGTGTGCTATTATTTGGGTTAATGTAATGCTTTTTTTAAGGTCCCAACGTGAAACAATTGTCTTTTCTTACCGTAGACCAGCTGCTGCGTCCTGTACAGGATTTCCAGCAGCCTTAACTCTGCACTCGCTCACGTTACGATAATTTATGAGCTTTTTCCAAGCTCCTTTACCGAGTGGACCTGGATCTGGCACAGTTCCTGCATGAACCACCTTTCAGTTTTCCTTTAAATGTATGAAGGTTCATATACTGATAAATATAGGTGCTCAGACCATAATTTGATGGAGCACAGACCAGTGCAGTGTGTGTGTGTGTGTGTGTGTGTGTGTGTGTGTGTGTGTGTGTGTGTGTGTGTGTGTGTGTGTGTGTGTGTAATAGAGAAAGAGAGACTTGGAAAAGCCCGCTCTCATATTTATCCAAGCCATTTTTCAGACTTAACGGAGAATTCCCACCGCTCCGTTCCTAACTTATAGCCTGCCCATTTTGGCTGCTGGGAGCCCGCCATGTCACCGATCCAGCAGCAGTCTCCAGGGAGGATTACTGAAGTGCCACAGGCTGACTTGTGTCTGAAACATTTCAGCCTATACAGAGTTTAAAAGCACAGCCAGATATTGAAGGCGCGTCGAATGGAGTAAACTCTGCACAAAATAAGTTCCAGCGCTGATACTTTATGCTAGCTTGGCACACGGGTCTGTGACCTCTCCAAAGTGGCCTTTTCTTGTACTGAAAAAGCCCAAACTGCGCTGCTTCGCTCAGGTTTAACAAGGTGAAAAGTGGTAAGGAGGAAATGCCCCCTTCCCCATGTAAAATTAGTCTGAAAGTAAGGAGAGCACATGTAGTAAATTACGCTAACAAGAGGAACGTCATCCTCTTATCCTGCCTTAAATCACAGCGGGCCATGAGAGCAGGCTCCCAGTCCTGTGAGGAGAACTTCACCTCTGTAAACAGAAACTCTGGGAACCAACCAACAAATAAACACAGCTCGCCACAGAGATAGCTGGTGGCAAACCAGAGAGAAGGACTCAGGTGGGCTCGATCAGGTAATGTGTGCTCAATGGAGGCACAGAAGGTCCCGCGTTCTGACCACCGATTCCCATAATTTCATTTAAAATAAAGACCACTGAACTGGCATACATCTGAGTAAACAACCCCCTGACCCAAACAGATATTCATTCTGTCTTCCTGTTCAAGAAACTGAACTATTCTCTATTTTATGGAGCCTCTTGAGTCCCTTTACAGACCCTCACAGGAACTCGGGACAGATAGTTGTCCAGATAGTCATTTCTTGTGCTTTAAAAACATGCTAGCTAGCTCTGCCGACCCATCTTGAAAACACCGGTGTTGTAAAATAAAGGATAATTGCACTAAAGGGTGGGATTAGCGTTATTTTACCCTAGTGTAGTGAAAAGGTGGCCACAACCACTTCAGTCAGTCGCTGATTTAATGCACCACCCGCTAAGTGACAGACTAGCCCTCCAAATGATTAACATATGTTAACCGTGTGGCAGAGTGCTAAAGTCTAAATGCTCAGGGTGGATCCTTAGCGGTGATTTACAGTTGGCAGATACCCTGAATGGTTAGAACGGGACTTGGTTTAATCACAGTGTCCTTAGTTTTGTGTGGGTGAGCTCATCAAGCCTCTCGTCTCCCAAGTTGATGTTATTTTCTGTATTTATGGCTCCTGCTGCTTCCCTTCTACTTTTCCTCCTTCCTTATCTTGTAAATCCCTTTCTCTGCCTGGGTCTCTCAAAGCGCTGAACTGCAGCTGACCCCCGTACTCATGTCAGTGATTGATGTCCCCCTCCTCCTGTACGGCTCCTCGTCCCATTCACAAAACGCGCAGGCCTAATGGAGGCGCGGAGAGTCCGGAGTCGTCTGACAGGCTGCACCATCTCTGCTCGGAGACGGGAGGAGGAGTGCCGAGCAGATGGAACAGAGGGGGAGGGGGTCTTCTCTTATGTCTTTTACTTTTTTACTCAACCATCACAGCAACGTTTAAAGCCCTAAATTGCTGCAAACTGTCGACGGAACGCAAACGACGGGTGGATTTGTCCCAAAGAAGGCCCGGTTCTGCTTATCTCCTTCCGTACCAGGCGCAGTTGAACAGAATCCTGCACCACCTGTTGGCCGACGACACGCAGACAGATAAATTGTCAATAAGTGGACGCGGACACGAGTAAACACAGAGGAGAAGAGGGAATATTTACAGAAGGATAAATGATTCCGGATCCGTTTCCAGAGAGCAGAACTCATCTGTTGCTGCTTTTATTTCCCAAAACACCGTTCAGGCTTAACCGGTCCCTCAGAAGTGGACTTACTGTGTGTGGAACAGCTCGGACATTGTGCAGGACGTCTCCTCGGAGCGGACGCGGCGCTGGTCTGTCAACAGCAGTAATCACGGCATTAAACACGGGCCGTCTCGGGTTCACCTGCTGCGTGACCGCCTTCGCCTCTGTGTATTCAGCCAGATGTGTGGCTGCTCATTTTCCTCTGATTTTACACCCCCGCTCTAATCAATACAAATAACTCACTCTGGGTGATTATTTTTTAAGTTTGAAGCTGATTTTACGTAAACTGTTGTGGCCCAGACAAGCGGAGCTCCTCTACGAGGGCTGTTGCTCTTGGAGCCGCGGAGGCGTCGGGCTTCCTCCGTAAACACCGAGGGCCAGAAGTCTTTAATAATTCGTACGTGCCGACCCGCCTAACCTGCAGCAGCAGACGTCACGGGGCGGACGACTCCGGCCCGGCCCGGCCCTTCAGCCGTCCCTACCGCACCCCCCACCCACCCAGAACAGAGCCAGTCTGTATTTTGCTGACTCGTACAGTCCTGAGGCCACGAGTCTGGTTCTGCTCTGTGTTCTTCTTCTGAGATAAGGAGGAATTAGATTAAAGATTTGGACAAGATGTGGGGGGAGGGGACAGCATTGTCCTTTGTTGAGGACACGTCCCAATTTAGTGTTTTGTTGTCGGGAGAGCGGACAGACGTGAGGACAGCTCAGACAACCGACCCTCGTACCAAAGCCCAAGTTCTTCAGAATCCAAAACAAGAGGATAAATCGACTATTTCAGAGAACACTCACACGACCTGATTTATTATTCCAAATTACTTTTGATTTGTTTCATTTGAAAAAACCAAACCTGGGGCTCCCTGATGGGGGCGGGTGTACGTCACGTCACCTCACCTTCATCATTTACTGCCTCCATCTTTCATCTGTCACCGCCAGTAGATTATACATCTTGATACCTTCCATCCCCCCCCCCCCAAAAAAAAGAAATAGGAGCCTGGAAATGATTTACTGTTGGTGGAAAACATGTCCGTGCATCTCTCCGCTCCCTCGTTGTTCAGGCAGTAGAACTTTTCCACCGTCCTGCAGCAGAACCTCGCTGTTCCTGTTGGGTTCTGCTTGTTTTTAATCCGGGGGGGTGGAGGGTGTGGGGGGGAGTTGAGCCGGAGACGTTAAACCGAACATCTGACAAAACAGGACTAATTTAAAAGGGCACGTTAAAATCTGATCCTCAGCTGGATGGGATGCCTCGTGGAGGTGTCAGGGCAGGTTACGCAGGGTGGGGAGGGTTGGGGGGGGGGTATTTTTATCTTGCAGTTAAAAGTTGAGCAGCTGTGTTTGGAGAAGTGCTTCAGCGTCAGGAGTCAGTCGGTGATTCACTGTGTGACACAGACGAATGTGCCCCCCCCCCCCCAAAAAAAAGCATCTGCAGCACTGAAAATCTAACTTTCTGGCCCGGGGTGTCGGAGCAGATTCCGTCGTGTCGGGTTATGAGTCTCCGAAATCCGTCTCAGGGCAGGTGTTTACGTGTGTTTTAGCCAGAAATGGTATCGGACCCGGAGGACAAGTCTCTGCGTAGATCCCTCTGGCTTCCGCACAGGCGTGGAGGACCGGAAGGAGGCGAGGGAGGCAGGCAGGGGATCCGAACCAGAACCTGTGTCAGGAACAGTACCGTTCGGTCAGCGACTCCAAACGGATCTTTTCCTCCTCCTTCGGTCAGATGAGTGTAAACAAACTTGTGTTTGAAGTGCACCGGTTCCTCTCCTGGCGTGTGAACCTGGGATAAATCAGAGAACCTTAAGCTGTGATACCGAACACATGATTGAAAACTAAGCTCTAAGCCTCCTGGTCCACTTTCTCTCCGAAGGAACCATCATCCGTCTCCCTCTGTCCTTTGTTCTCTCCACTTCCCTCTGACTTACACACCAAAACATGCGCGCAGGAATCCCAGGCATGCTGCGTCCATGCAGGCCAGAGGAGAAGAGGTCGGCGTGTGTGTTGGGAAGTGATGAGATATGCAGATAATGGCACAGATGAAAGCTTTGAGCCGCCTTTATCTCGTCTCCTGCCTTTTATCTTCTCATAACGTATTTTCACTCCATGTTATGAGGAATAGTCTTGAGTGATTTGGTGGCTTGAAGCAGCAAAGCAGCAACTAAGTGGAGTATTTGAGCTAAAAGACACAGTAGCCGATGTTGAGGCGCATGTGAAGCTCACATTAGCTTAGTTCAGGCTCCGTGTGGCCTGAAAGCTTTAATGAGCTGCACCATTCTGGGATGTCAAAATCTAAATGGATAAGACTGCTGTACTTTTACATTAGAAACCTCAACTGGAACCCTGGATCCCCTTTTTTCCATCATGTCATTGTTGCTTCTGCTTTAACCTGTGTCTGCATCAGGGGCTTTGCCTCCTTTGTCAGGGTCTGTTTCAGTTTTAAATCGTGCCAATGAACTGCAAAACGGGAATTTCTACCATCAGAGTAATTAGGCGTGAGTGTTTAGCAGCAGGCTTATCCTGTCTTTTCTTGTTTTACTTTCACTTTCACAACACATTGGATTGTTTCTTGGATATCTTTATATATTTCTACACTATAGAAACTCAATAATGAACATTTTCAGCTATGTTTATCTCCTGATGTGTGGTAGTTCTTTATTATTATTATTATTTTAAATCCATTTGCATGTGCTGTTAATGTTAGTGCGATTTTCATTGCAGTGGGGTTCTGGGAGAAAAGGTGCCGGTTCAATCTGAGCTCAGGCACATTTTTTTCCACGACACCTTCAAAGCAAACAGTTGACCTGTGCCTTAAACCCGTGACCCAGACTGAAACAGGCTGACACGAGAGAGGCTCGGCCCCTGTCGCCAGCCCCTGGTCTTATATGGAAAGTTCTCCAAACTCCAAGCGGATTGGGAATACATTAAAACTGACAGAGAGCTTTTAAAGGCGTTTTATCCGCCCATTAATTATCCTAAGTAACGAGAAGCAAGGCCTCCATCTTTTATTTCATCTTCTCTCTCTTTCTCCACTCTCTCCCTCTTGCTAGCCCATATTATTCCACTCTAGCAGAACCCACCGTGATTGGCCAGATGCAACGCCAACGACGATGAAGCATTAATTGCTTCACTTTCGTTGCTGCGGTCAAAAGCTCCGAGCGCTTGTTTTTCCGCCTCCTTGCAACCAGCTGCGTTTTATCTGGAACCGTCGGCAGGGAAAAGTCGCTCATTAATATTCGGGTCCAGATGATGTAAGCAGCCCACAGCTGAACCGGTGACAAAACACGAGACGCCACGCCATGGCGAGCCGATCCTGTTGGTACCTGTTAGCTCAGGTGCTCTTAAACCAGGAGGCAAATGCTCCGATGTGAGAGGTAGAAAGTGTGTTCACAGACGATCTACAGCAGAGGACCGGGCCAGGTGTGTTTCTGATTACTGCTGTGTGCTGGTTATCGCAGCTGGGACAAATTGTCTTGAAGAGGAGGCCACGTGAGCGCTGGTGGAGTCGGGAGAACCGAGCAAAACACAGTTTTGTGTGTCCAGAGGATGAGACTGAAGGGCAAAGGTCACCCATATGTCATAGCCAGGATCCCCATCCCGGATTCCTCTGGCGGATATCGTACTTCTGTCATTTTTCACTAGCATAGTCGCAGAGGCAGGATTTTTATTTATGTCCCTTTTTAAGGCGAGACGTCTCCCGCAGCAAAACGATCAGCATACCTGATCCGCGCTGCGAGCACGGCTGGATTTATGGGGTAACATGCCTCCAATCTGATACCGGATGGATGCATATTCCATCTGGTTATTAGCTTTAAATTATGGTTTTATTAGTGCCTCTGTAAAAGTGACGTTTTGTTGTTGACGTTCAGATGATGTTCAGCGGTGCACAAGTGTCCCGCTAACAAGCACAGACACAGAAAAAATGTCAGAAGAATATACAGTTGATAGAAGAGGGACGTGCATAGCTGAAGGTTAGTCTGACTTTCTGTCTTTCTGCCTCTACCCCCCACCCCACCCCACCCCACCCCCACCACATCTGCCTGCCCCCCCTTCCCTTGGAGCATCATTCATTCGTGCTCCACTGACATGAAGAGGAGAACAGGGAGGCACCGGTGAAATGGAGGGTACCCTGGTGTGGTGAGCCAAAGTAAATAGCATGTATCATGTGGTTGGATTTGACCTTTGACCCGTGTAGTATAGTGACCCCTGCCTCCCACCTGTTCTGGTTTTCTCTGCTCACTCCTGGTGAACACAGCTCCGTCTTAGGGAGGGTTTCTGTTTTGAAAATAAAGTGCTCTTAAGGACACGAGAAGAATATTTTAAAGAATCAAAGGGCTGGTTTAATGTAAAGATTCTGGGCGTTTTTTTACTGAAACACGGCCCAATATTTGCTTCTTAGCCACACAGGGATACATATTGTGTTGAACTCTGCATGTCGAGCTTCCTGTCTCATTAGATTTGGGTGGAACGCTTGTTGGAGAGCTGAGAATAAACTCTGCCCCTGCCCATCTGTCCGAGGTCGACCTATTAGAGGTGACCTTTTCCAGGGAATGGACGCATGGATGCAGTCGGCTGTTTTATTAAGGTGTCGGTGTCACGGTCTCATGTGAACATCCCAGCAAGCTGCTATCGGATGTCCAGTTTCGTGGAGCCTTTGGACCAGGATGTGTGCTCTCTCAGTCGTGTCAGCCTTTATTAGTAAGAGCTGCAGCACACAAATGACTCTTGGTTGGATACAAAAGAGAACACATAGTAATAAAATCCACTATATGCTCAATGGGACCTGATTGCAACTGAAGTGGTGGCTAAAATGGCAAATGAAGGGACATTTGTGTTTGCTAGCTGCCCCAGTGGTATTTGCAGGAGACACATCCATAATGGACAATAACTCAAGGAATACGGAGCTGATTGTTTGGAGACACTGAGTGCATATTCCATTTTGCTTGGAATCCAGTGGGTCATTAGCTGGACATTAGCTTAACTTAATTATGCGGGACTTGGCATCACAATGGTATTCTTTGGTCTCCAGCCCTGCTGTCACCCATCTGTGTGCAGCCTGTTGTCTTCCTTCATAACTATTCCCATTTTCTGCATGTGTAAAATCAACCTTTTCCTCTGTTTTGTAAGGCACCGGAAGGAAGGGTGGAAATGATGGAGCCTTTCTTTAAAGGCAGCTGGATAGTGAGCTATTAGCGCAGTGAAGGTTGTAAAACAAGCAGGAATGTTGCTGCTGGGTCCTGTGAGGTTTTCATCGGGGCGGGAGGTGAAATGACAGCAACAAGACTTCCCCCGAAGGAAAACGTGGAGTGAAAGAGGGGAGATATGAACAATGGCTCGGGAGGCAGAATCTGCGCATAGGTGAAGAGCTAACAGGTAAATTCCCCATTCAAACGGGAGCTACCTCTGATCTGAGCTCTGTCATTACAGATAAGTTACAGTGAGAGAGGGAGCGGAGAATAAATAGCTGATCTGAGAGATGCAGCTCGCCCTGTACTTTGTGAAGACGGCGAGATGAACAAAGATAGTGAAGATTAAAGAGAGCGATACCTTCACTTATCAACAGCAGCAGCAGGGAGGAGTCCCAATAAATAACTGCCTAATTGGGCTTTTTTTGTCCGTCCGTCTTTTGGCCACATCTGGAAGAGGTCAGGATGCTGTTCGGGTGTAAGAGGATGCACACGGGGTGTATACGGTTGATTAAATTGGATACATTAATTAGATTTTATCATGCTGGAAGCCCTGCGCAGTTTTATGGCTGAACATTTTTAGGGTGTTGTGTCATTCTCTGCTCACTCCAAGTGGGTTCAGAGTACAAACAAAACACTGAGGTAATGGAGACGTGTAAAGTCGGAGCGGCTCTAAAAACACAGCAAGACAAAAAAGGCTTTGGATGAAGGCCTGCTGACGTCTGCGAGCTGGCAACGCCGCAGACCTCTTTAGACCCCTGTTTGATTCGAGACGTGAAGGTGAAACGTACACTGACCCGGCCCAAAAGTGAAGCAGCACAAAAGATAATAGAATATAAAGACACACGCAGAAACCAAAAGAAGCCACTAAAAGAACCACACGCCAACTAGAACAACTAGATCCTCACACACGTGAGCACCACACTGGTCCTGCTGATCAATCTCATCTGTTTCTAACACTGATTGAACCCTTTCATTCACCCAAATACGTCATATCCTGTCAAACATGCTCCCCTTCCTCAGATTCTGGTTCGCCAGCCCTCCCCACCTGTGGTCACGTGACACCTGAGCCAGAAGCCCATGTGGGCGCCTGGGGTCTCGCTCCTCCTGCCCTCGTTTACCCGCCCGCTCCCCGGTCTGCTGCGGCAGCTTGTAAATGTCACAGCGAATGTGAAAATTAAAGAGACGCAGGCTACGTTTATGAGCTTCTCTTTGGGTTTTTTCCGCTCTCCCTTGGATCTCTGCCCCCTCGTGTCTTCTCATCCTGTCGGTGCTGCTCTGCAACTCCCACCGTGCTGGTGAAAGTGTTTTTTTTGAAGCCGTAGTTTGGTTTCATTAGTCATTCCAGTCCTTTCTGTGCCCTGCACCCTCCTCTTTTACAGTCCCTTTTTCTTCCCTCTGGTCTATTCAGCCTTTCCTTTTCCTGCCTCGATATGGTTTACAGTCCCGAGACTTCCCCGTCTCGGCGTTAAACCGGGATGATTCACTCGAACCTGGGTTAGAACTGACCTTTTTGGCAGACTGTTCTGAACGGCGTGCAAAGCCCTCGTAGGAGAAGTGCAAAAGCCCGACGAAGCACCGGAGATTAAGGAACGCCGCGACAGACGACGTGTTGATCAGCCAGGAAAATACAGACTTAAATGTGGATACACAACGGCCCTCGAATGGCGTCCGCTGTCAGCCACCATTCATAAATCACCGCAGGAATGACCAGCCGTTCCCAGTTATTCCTGCTTATTATTTGCACGGCATTCACGAAGGCCGCCGGGGATAATGACAACGTTAGCAACGCGCATAAACCCTGCAATCAGATCTGGCTCCGCGCTGCCCACCGTTGCCAGGCGGCATGTCTGACGGAGCGCGATGCCAAATCTGTCAGACTGCAGCCTGAAAGACGCTTCTTTTTCAGGAGCCAGAGGATTCCCACTTCTGGATTCTCCTCTGCTTTTTATAGCTGCCGGAACAACACGTTTTTAACCGTCACTGTGAAGTGAAAAGTTCTTCTTGAAGCAGCCCGAAAGGTGAACTGGGTTAATATGACCTCAGTGCGGAAGGTCAGGCCATCAGACCCAGTTCTGCTCCCCAGTCCTCCCCCAACCAAAATCCAACTGCAATGGATATTTTTTTTTTTTTTTTTTTTTTTTTACATGAGTGAGAGTTACACGCCCTTTTTCTGGCTGTATCCGCAATTTAATTGGACTTTTTGGATGGTCGAGGAGAACGAATGAACAAAGCTCTCCCAGAGAGTGTCTGAAACATGAAGACGGGAGCCCAGACAAATCACCGTGACAGAGGCCGCTCTGTCGGGGAAATCCTGGACGGGTCGCAAGCTAGCAGCCAGAGTTACTGCGGAAAACCGCGAGGTAGAGAAGATAGAAGCCCGACTGTAATCGACGAGAGGAAAGCCAGGCTGTTGTCAGCCTGTAAAAGTTTAGGAGGCCTCGGGGACTCTGCCGAGAACTTGGATTCTTTGTTGGAAGCTTGTAGCTGTCACACCTCTCCACATGAGGTAAAATAGAACACGAGTAGCTTCTAATGTTACTAAAGTGGGGACAACTTTATGATTTCTGTACTCCCACACACAAGTGGTTAGCCGACAGTATAACGTCAGATTAAAAACCACACACACTCACACACACATTCAGGCAAATGCGGATAATATACAGCACGTCTGCCACACCATCAGAAAATATCCAGGGCAGCATCGGGGGGGGTGAAAGGGTAGAAAGGCCCATTGAGAGCCAACAGTCCGCTCTGCAGTCCCAGGCTCGGGTTTTTGGACTATTTTTACAGCCTAACTAACTGTTTTCCTGCCACAAATCCATGTTGGCCAACGTTATATAGGAAGGTGAAGCCATTTTTAAGACCTCTGTACCATCTGGTGGTGACAAAGACACATAAATAGTGAGATCAGGTCCTCTGACGTTACTGGATGAAGAGTTATGAGCAGGCGAGCAATTTGTTGGAGATTGGAACAGCGGGCTCATTGTGGTTCGGCCCAGGAGGCGGTGGTCTGGTTCTCCTCACCGTCCTGCCACTTGGAGCCATGCTTTTATTCACCTGATCAACAGCATTGGCAAAATTTGTAGATTGCAAGCTCATTTTTGCCTTCTTTTCACAGCAGTCGGCCCGATTTGGTCCATTCGAGGTCTGTTCTGGGTTTTAGCGTAGCCAGTTTCCCATCAGCTGAGCACGGAGATGGTTTAGACTGGGAGAGACGAGGGTGACGGCGCCCACCAACGCGCCCTCGTGGCAATATTTTAACCGTCAAAAGTCAGATTTTCCTGTTCGGGTCAGCAAAGAGGAAGCGTTTGGGTTTGGCCGTCCCTGCCACTGGAACAGAAGAGTCATTCTGTCACATGATGTCATCACGCTCAATCCTCCTGTTTGCTGATAACTTGTAGTCCGTGATTGACTGTGCAGCGTGGAGCCGCTAGCTTTAGCACACCAATAAAAAGGTGCACGTCTGTTTTAGGCATCACTTTTTTGAGATTAGGGTTCAGCATAAATATTTGGGCTACACTGAAACAAAAGCCCAAGTGTAAACTGGAACACGGAAGGATTCTCTTTCAAGACTGTGGATTAGCGCCGCGCCGCGCAGCCAGAAGAACAACACGGAGCCGGATTTGGCGGCGCAGATCGTCATCGCAGATAATGAAAAGTAATAAAGTGAGAGCGACGGAGGGCTCAGCACGAGCATTGAGACGTGTTTGCATGTGCGGGGAAGATGAACTTCAGCTCTGTTTTCTCAAGCGCTTCACGCTCCCGAGACAATAGAACCTCCGGACTTTTGTTATCTCTTCGCAGGCCGGTGTTAAACACTGCAAAGGGAATGCTAGCAATAAAGTTAGCAGTCTGAATGAGGGGCATCCAGTGCTCCTGGATTTGTCTTATTATTGACAGCTGCCCTTGAGGTAGATGTGTGGAGAAAGCTGCAGGCTGCATCTCAGCTGAGTCTCTCCAGCTCAGTGTGGAGATCAGGTGCATCAAGCTAGATTTGATCTGAAGCCAGTGTCTCACAAAGGAGGTAAGGCTACATAAGGGGGAAGCTCGATATATGGAAGAGCATGTTCCTAATAAAGGCTACAGCTGGACTTGGAAGTGTATCTGCACAGTCTCTGGCCGTGGTTGTTATCTCTCTGAGCGTCTCGCTGTGCTCATCAGGACTTTGGTCTTCTGCTTCATTCCTCCACTGCTGCAGCGCTGGTGTTCCTGCCCACGTGCATGCGATTAAATGACAGGGCATAAAAAGAAAGGGGAGAAAAAGCTTTGTTCTGGAGACACCCAGCACACTTGGAGCGCAGGAGATTTATTGCACCGAGGATCCATCAGATCCAGCGGATAAATGGGGCTCTGGAGAACATTCTGACTACCTGCTAAGTCACTCCCCTCATTCTCCAGTCTGCTGGCTCGGCCTTTCTTCTCTTGATTTATCTCCTCATCTTCTCCAAAAGAGATGATACAAAGGTCTATTCATGGGAGTGAGTGACCGCTCATTCTCTGCCCCCTGTCCAGCCGCCTCGCCTCACTGTCACTCAGTTCTAATGAAACATCAGCTAATCATGCACGATACAATCGCCGCCATTGTCCATTTATAGGCGATGCACCGAAAGTATAAGCAGAACTATGAGGGTTCTAATGTAGGTTTCTGTTTTTGCTAAACATTAATCAGCTGAATTGAACAGCTCTGAGTGCTCAAAATATCAGCGGATGCTAGAGTTCCTGTGCTAACCTGCTATTGGGGTTATTAGCACAACTCAGACATAGAGGAGGTTCTGAAATGAACTATGTAAAACCGCAGGACACGCTGTTGGCAGCAGGCTCACGGACCCCCGGTACAGGGCAAATGTTGAGCAGCGTGCTAGCATTTGCTAATTTAGCATAAACACAGTTTGGCTGAGGTTAACCAGAGTTGTGAGAAATCGACCCGTGGAATTTGAACGTGAATGTGTACGGGAGGCAATGCGAGGCGGGCAACCAGCACCTACGCTGGAATGTCTGTGCAACCTCAGGTGTCAATTTATACGGTGCGCTGTTTAACAGGATTAGCAACGCTGACCTGCTACCGGAGTAGGAAATATCGGTGAAACGCTCCGTGCCATCCGCCCAAGGAGTGACGTAATATTCCTGTGGAGTGTCTGAACAGCCTCATCCAGACGTGTGCGTTCAGAGAGGCTTGAAACCCCTCAATTTAGCTGAATATACAAACTTCACAAAATTCAGAGGAGGTTTTCATTTTGGCAGCGGAGACGCTGGTGGACCACCTCCTGCACACACACACACACACACACACACACACACACAGAGTCACACATAAACTAGACCCCGATGTGTTATACACCAACGAGGCAGTGCCAGCCACAATTACAATTTCCCTCCAGAACAATCAGAGTGAGGCACGGATCGTGGCGGCGCTCCAGCACGTCTGTGTGTCGAGTTGATGGTAATGAAAGAAGGTAAAAAAAAAAAAAAACGGCTCCGCGCTCAAACAAAGGAGGAGTAACATGGCGTTTTGAGAGCAGGAAGAGTCAGGGTCTGCAAGTAATTTAAGTTGGGGGTGGGGGGGTAGGGTGGGTGATTGTGTGTCTCTTTGCATGCGTCTGCGCTGGAGTGCATGTGGCCCCTGAAGCCGGAGTAAGCGAAAGGAGACCCTGTTATCTGATGAAACGGGGCTGAGTTTGCGTGAGTTTGCACTTTTTTAAAAAAAAAACGCTGATGCGACTCCTCTGAAACCCTGTCAGGTGAGTTTGTGTTCACCCTAACACACACTGCTTTGAACCACACTCAAGGGCGACGCGTGGAAGCACCCCAGAGCTAAACCGGCCACTTTGATTCCAACACGGCTCTCGGGTTTTGTAACATTTGTTCGCAAAACTCATCAAATTAGGGTAAAGCAAGCCTGGTTTGACTTGGCACTGGGAAGTGTAGTTCTTGTGGAACCTGGCTGCCTTGTTGCCAATGTAAAGTCAGTGAACGTTGGCTCCAGATGTAGCGTTTGGTCCTCTCGTTACTCCTAAATTTAATAGGTGTTGGATATCAGTGAAGACTTACAGGTTTTCAATCTTTTATAGGTTCACCCCAAACATAAAAATCCATCTGAATCAACATCTTTACAGTCCACACACTGTTAATCCCCGTCTACAGAAGCCACCAGACTCCACAGCAATTCTGATACAAAATGAGCTTTTTTAATGTTTCCTACCATAATGTGCAAGAGTTAAATTCAGTTTGACTTTATTTATGTAGCAGCCGTTATAGTTGAGATTGTCTTTAGGTGGTTTAGAGCGGTTTAGAGCTGGACCCTAACACGGGTCAGTGTCAACGGAATCGCACGGCCAGATGGGCAGAAAAGGGGCGGAAGAAAGGAAACACACGTAAACATGAGGGAGAGCATTGGTTGGGATTGTTGTGGCTGATTGGGGAGAAAATGGCGATTCAGAAACCGAGGTCATCGCTGGGGTCAAAGGTCGATGACACGCACCAGTTTGCCAAACAATATTGACGTCCTGATAAGAGTTAAAATCGATTACAGCAATTAGTTATACGCTTTTAGCCAAACATTTTTTTAGCATCATTAATCCTAAAGTTAGAAACACACACGCACACACACACACACACACACACACACACACACACACACACACACACACACTTGCACACACACACCCCTAACAGCCGCAGAACATTTAGAACTGTACTTTTTGATGGATCTCTGAGCGGTTTGGAACGGCACGTCTTAAACGTGACCCTTGGCCTCTTTTCCAGCGCCAGAAACACATCTTTGAAAAGTTACCCAAAGGTCTTTCTTTCACGCCAGGACTGATGGTTTAAAAAAAATCAAAATCCAAAAAGACCAAACAGGCTCTGCCATAAAAACAGCAGGACTTAAAAGTCTGTATTTTTAATCACACTGGCGGCAACGGAACCGCCCACAAATACCAGTTCACACAGTGAGAGGCCGTGTGTGCACCAAAATACACACAACACACACGCGTCCACAACAGCGAGTGATGAAACGTGCGCGTTAATACACAGCTGCAGCGGACTTTGGTCCCGTCTCCGAGCTTTGAGTGTTTTTGTGTTGCCGTTGCCGCCGTTTGTTAAGTCAAACGGAGTAGAGCAGCACCGATGTTTCTCACTCGCTTCGCTCTTTCTCACTCGCTTCGCTCTTGGGCCCAGAGTTTCCCGCCGGACGTCCCGGCGCGTTTGCGTCTGGTCATCGTCAGCGGTGGCGGCGGGCTTCAAAGCATGGGTCCCAGAGATGCTGCAGGCAGATAAAGAGGAGCAGATGTCATTCCAGAGGCGTCTGACACACTCCACACATGGCCTGTGGCTACACAACACACCCTGGGATGAGCAGGCGCCCACAAATACGGAGAATTAATCGTAAATCTCTTCATCAAAAAGAGCTCGCTGCCCTGTTGTTTGTCTCCTTTTCTCTTCCCCTCATTCCTTCCACCTTGTCGCCGCCTTTAAAGTCGGAATCCCAACCCTGGATTCCGTCTTCCAGGTTTCCCTTTTACACCTGTCATTAAACCCGCCAACAGAACCCGTAAAAACCTTCCTGACGTGAGTCACAAGATTCCGACTGTGTCATCAAACACTTGGAAAAGTCTCCTCATCACCGTCAGACGTGATAAATCATTTGGCTGAAGCGCGCGGCTCCTTTGATCCAAACTCTCTCCGTCTCGACGGAGCTGGAACGGGCCGGTCCAGGTTTGTTTACATTAGCCTGAACCGGACTGGAGCCGCTGATGTCTCTACAGCTCCGGGAATCCGTTGCTCAGGCAACTGATCCGTTGTCTCCTCGCGCTCCTGCTTTGTTGTGGAATGAACATCTGATATTACTGCTGCTTCAACCTATATGAGGGGGGGGTTGAGGCCGCATGTGTCCCCAATTACACCGCCATGACGGCGGCTTAATTCGCTGCCTCGCTGGGCGAATGGTCGCCTGGAAAGAGACGGCTAATGAAGGCCAGAGCGCCCCGACGCTGCTGCCAATTCTAACACGCCTTGCACACGCGTCGCTGTAGCACACACGCATGTTCGCACGCAGTCTCGCCACATTTAAAACCTGTGCCGCCCCCTGTCCTCACTCCCGACCCCCCCCCCCTCGCCAGGCCCGTTAAACGCTTCGCCAAATAACAGCCTTGACACCGAAGGCCCGTGACTTTAGTGATGGTTTTAGGTTTCTGTTGCATCCTTAAGTTCTGCCTTTAATGACTAAAAAATCAAAAAATCTATTATTGGTTAGATTTGGCCTGTTTATGTGGATGCAGCCAAAACAAGGACGGAGCTTTTGTTGCTAAAGTTTTAAGGAATTATTCAAATTTAAAGATCTGCCCAGTTAATGAGAAGTGAGGAGCACAAATCTCATGTGAAGGCCCCCCCGGCCACAACCCCCCCCCCCCCCACCCAGCTGGGGGATCCTGCGGATTCCAGGAAATGGAGGAAAACAATAGAGATCTTTGTTGCTCCTCTAACGCCTCTGTCTTCTGCGCCCCCGCCGCCTTTTTCTCATTTCCACCGCGGAGGCGTGGGGCTGCGACGTGCGTGCGTGCGTGCGCTGGGTTTACGGGAGGTGAGGTGAGACTGTTTAGAGAAGCGAGCAGCGGCGCTTCACAAGGTGAGCTCAGTCCGCCCCCACGTCATCCAAATACGATGGAAACGACAACAAACCCTGGAAATCTGAGCTCTGCCGCGATCTCCTGTCTCACTGGCACTTTCATTCTCACTTCTCTCTGAATTCTAACCGCTAAAATAAAAACCAGGCGCCCTGAATCCTCTACTGTATCCCCACCCCCACCCCCCCAAAACAGAATCATGTTTGGTCCACATGAATTTGGGTGGAAATGTTTTTTAAACTCATCGCACATTTGCAGCCAATGGAAACCAGTTGAATAAAGTGAGGTCAGGCTCCAGTCGGCCTCACGCGTCATAAATTAAGCTCCATTTTCCCGACCGCTAATGAGAGATACAGTAGATCACTTGCTCACCAGCTCAGATGTTCTCAGGCCTTGCTGTGCGTTTTAATTGACGGATGCCGATGAGGCCGACGGCCTTTTATTCTTACTGCGTCTCTTCACACACGCTGATACGTAATCTGAAAATCAGGTTTTTTTGTGGTGCGCGACGTGGAGGCGCTCCAGCCGCATCTCCAGGTTTGAAATAAGTTTCTCTGCGGTAGCGGAAAACCTTTTGGACGTTAAACTTTGTGGGTTTTAACTCTGGCCTGGTTTCAGCTCTCTGGGGAGATCCAGACCTCTCGCCTCATCCTTTCATCCCCCCCCCTGCTGTCTTCACTATTAACTGACTACCTTCACCTCTAAACAAGCAGAGGAATGCTCGTGCTTATTTTGCTAACCCGGAACGGGGAGAGGTTCTCACCCAGCGGTGGCGTGATTGACAGGGAAGCGTGCTGGAATGGCTCAGAGCCGCACTGCTGGCAGCCCAGTCACGGAGTCCAGTTTAGACCAGGAAAGCGGAGGAATAAGAATAACACTGGACGTTTTCCCTGGAACCACTGGACTTCTGCACACAGGGTGTCTCTTTCTCCCTTTCATTTCTGTCCATCTCCCTCTTCTTCTTCTTCTTTCCTCTGCTCGTCTCTGTCTCGGCGTCTTCCTCTTCGCCAGCATGACTTTCGCTCTGGCCCGGACCGGTGTCGGATTTCTGGCAGCCGAGCGTATCGTACCTCCCTTCCAGAGAGCGTTCGCACCCAGTTTCCCAGAAGTGTTTTGAACTTATTCGGCGTGGTTTATCGTTGGAGTCAGAGAGCCGAAAACATCAGTCGGCTCTGTAAGCGCGGCGTCGGCCAAGAAATGCTGTCAAACGCTTCGCAGTGGAAAATATGCACGGCGCTTTGAAAAAGTGCCACAAACTCACTTTTATTCACGTAATTGATTCTTCACTTATCTTAATTGTCTGTGGAAATACAAAGGAATATGCTGAGCCCTGCCAAACAGCGAGCAGCCGTGACTGCCTGATGGAAGCAGACCAGCAGCGTTTAGCTAATAATGCTAATGCTTTCCAAATGACACTGGTGCGCTGGAGACGTGTCATTTAAATCCAGCTTGAACATAAAGTTCGGTTGAATTGTAAACCAGATTAATAGTATCTGGTCTCCAAACTCTGATTGAAACTTCCCCCTCCCCTCCAGCACTTTTCATTCATTATATACTTCCTGCAGATGAGACCCGAGTCAGCAGGACCGGGCAGGAAATACCAACAGATGTAACCAAGGTATGGTTTTGGAATGGGGCCCAGCCCCACTGCGGTCACATGATGTCTAAATCCGATTCGGGTCCCAAATCCCGCAGCATTATCCCGCCGTTCCCAGATTCCATCTGTTCCATCTTATGAATTTGTCATCCGCGAGGAATCCGGGAATGTCAGCAGCGGACTTATGGAGTGCCCGAGCGTGCACCTGAGCGCCGACACACAAGCGCAGGCAGGCATGCAACATGGTATGTGGCTTATTCACAACACTCGCAGGCACACATGACGCAGATGCCAACCTGGATGTCTGTATTCATGTCTGGGACACAGAAATTAGCCAGTCCTAAATCACGATTCCACATCTCATCCCAGAAAAAAAAGCCTGTGCACCATGTTTACTGTACATTAAATGTTGTTTCACACTGGCCCAATAGAAATACCACCAACCGAGTGGCTAATTAACAGCATATTTTATTGAATATCCTGTCTCACATTCTATAAATATCTGTTTTCTACAGTGAAACTCTGAAATTGAGAAGTCACGTCTTCATTTACATTCCAGCCACAGGTGGACGGCCTAATGTCCTCGTCTATCTGTCCATCAGCTTTTCCTGTAGACCCCTTTACACGCGTCAGGTGAAAATAGACGAGTCGCTCAGTAGGTGGTAGCGTGCTTGTGCACATTCCTCACTAGTCTCCTTCCACCTCTGGTAACAGGAGCTGAGGGGAGCCAACCCAAAATGGGCTGAGCAGACCCCCATACATCAGCGTGGCTTCCAGGCCGTTTTACCGCTTGAAGCCAAATGCTGTCCTGAGGACGGGTTATCTGAGTCGCCGGCCCAGCGTGAAGCCCGTTCAAGAGCGATGGTTCTGTCACGCCAAATGTGTGGGATGGACGGCAGTTTAAGACTCCTCCCTGCTCCCGGCACCAGTACATTAATCCCCGGTCTCCAGCCCCATTTGGCAAATCCAGCGTGTGTTTGTGTGGGTTTTCCCTTGGCGCGCCTTCCCTCCATCTTGGAAGTAATCTGGTGGTCTGGAAACATCTAAATGATCACCACAGGATCAGGAAAAGGGTCCAGAACACTGTGTTTTCCCCCCAATGTACATTATCCACAGAGCATACAGCAAATAAACTGCTCAGAAAAACTCTCATGCTGCAGTCTGCCATGATCGATGAGGAACGATGAAGAACGATGAAGAACTGCTGAGGACGTTTGTCCTCCACTTCCTGGTTTCTGACAGGAGGATTTTACATCCACAACCAATCAAATTGGATAACGCTGAAGGGACTTTAGAAGCAATAAGCAGGTTTAAATGTCACTTTCTGCCCTGGTGTCACCCTGCCATCACTCAGCCATGCCCCCCCCCCCCCATGGTGTGTGGAATGCTGCGTCCGGACAGCTGACAGAGACATCCTGACACCAGGAGACGCCGCTCGCTACACTGACAAGCTGCTGTTTAAAGCACTCGTTGGTCTGCGTCAGCTTTTTCACCGATTTCTTGCTACGATCAAGTTTCTCCTCTGAGAGGCGTGGGGGGGTGACTGGGGGAGGGGGGGGTTGGAGGTTTCATAATTCTGCAGCAACATATTCAAGTTGTCAGTTTCTGCTGCTCAAGCGTCAGCATCTTCTAAAATAATCAGGCCTGCGGTTCACCTGCTGCGACACGTTTTACCCAAACAGCCGCAGAAAACCGCACATTACTCAGAAACGATGGCCGCAGCTCATTGTGAGTTTGAAACAATTAACAGCGCGTTGCACCCGCTCGGCGCTGCGGATTTCATGTCGGAGCAGACGTCTGTGGCCCCTCGGGTCTGTTCTCCCTTTGAAGATGATTGTTATCGCTCGCCTAAGAAGACGCAGCCTCCCGTCATCTATCCTGCTCTAATAAACCTCTCCCTCCCCTCCTCATCCTGGTCTGTGCTCTTATAAGGTTACAGAGCAGAACTTCGTGGTGCCTTCAGGCGCTCCAAACCTGCGCGTATTCCTCCCAGTGCTCCAGTCGGGAACAAACTGGGGAACATTTAGACGTTACGTGCGTTGTACGTTAACTCCAACGTCCACTGCTTTTCTCGTTATCCTCTAGATTACTCGGTGTGTCTCGAGGATTATAGAAAAGGTTTGATTTTTGGCACACCGGACCTACTTAGGCTTGTAATTGTATCATAAATTCGACGTGCTGACAGTGTTGTAACTACTACCTGTAGGCATTTTGCTGTGTTGCTGCAGTCTGTTATTATTGGCTGCAAGTTGCTTAAATCGCTTTCAGCAAGTTTAGCTCGGCACAAGCGAATGACGGGTATCAAAAACCGCTCTGGCGGGTCCAGCTTCGTATAGAAATGTCCAAACCCAGACAGATGTGTTGAAGAGGAACCCGATCGGCGGTCCGTCCAGACGTCTTATTTTCCTCCTGCGGTTTGCTGCCGGTGTGTCCTGGCTCGTTGTTCCAGGTGCCCGACCAGTTTAATCGTTTTTATCCGACAGAATGAACTTCCCCGCAAACATCAACGCGCCATTTGCCGTCTCGAACTTAAACCTGCTTCTTAATGTTACTGCAGCCTTTGTTTTTGTGATTTACAGGGCTTGTTTTAAGGGTTAATTCCTTTTTCGTGCAGCCTCACAGTTTACAAGGCTCCGTCTTCTGCGTTCAGGTCGCCTCCATTCACCACCCGTTCCCAAAAGAAAAAGATTCTCTGCATCTGTTCAGCTAATCCCCAACTTTCCGCTGGTTTTCCCATTCTTGAGTCATCCTGAGCTATTAATTCATTAAGGTTTTTGGATGCACCGTTTGCTATCTGAAGAGGATCCATGCGCGTCTCTGTCATCTTGTGTTTGGAGGCAAACATAACAAAGCTTTCCTGTAAAAATGTTGGTTTTGCTGTCCGTCCAGATAACCCCACAGTTGGGTCCATTTTCCAGTTAATAAGGAAGGAAGAAGAGCTCGGGAGAGGCCCTAATAACAGTGCGGGAGAGCACGCATCAGTCTCCCTCACCACACCAACCAGCCTGGCTCCAAACACAGCTGGCCAGACCATCTAACATCACATTAGATGCGATGCATAACCTTCCCAAATTGAGCATTTTTGATTCAGGCTTGTTTTCTAAAGCCGTGTCTGTCTCTGCTTTATCCTTCTTTTCTCTATTTAGAATCCTTTTTTGCTCTGAGTTCAAATCCCTCAAGTTCTCATGCTTTAGATCTGGTGTGGTTTGGTGCCTAAAGGCTCTACAGATGTCAAGCTTCCATTCGTACATGATTTGTTGTCAGGTGGTTAACATGGTTGATTACATCATTTGCTGTCACCAAAATTCCTGTGTGGAAAATTACTGTCTTTTATATATGAATTGTTCTATAATTATTATCCTGCTAAAAGCCAAAACAGTATAACAGTGGGCGAATGAAAGAAAAGACGTGAAGTTTTACATGTTGCTCAAGAAAGCGTGACGGTTGTCTGATATCTTTGTGCACAATCTCTGTTTGACTTCAAGTTAAGACAAGTGACTCAGGGAAGAATGTTGACTTTTGATTAGTAGATAAATGATCCCCAGCCTAAAGCTGGAGATGACTGTCTACCTCCATCCTTTTAATTTACAGCACCTTTATAATTATCCTCATGTCCGCCCTTCTGCCCCTTAGTGACAGCTTTAGCATGCACGTTCAGAGTCGGTGTCGCTGCCCGGTCCGGGCCCAGAACCACGCTAGGTCCTTATTTTTAGGGCCTTATCAAGAACTTCAATGGTTTCCCCTGTTTCACTGAGAAACATTAGAAAGCTAATCTCAAAATTACTCCCGATATTCCAGAAGATTGTTCCAGTGAAAGAGGACAAACAGATGTGACCTTATCGGGTCCTCTGGTGCATTCAATCGCAGCAGTAAAGGAAAAGCCAGTTGGGATCTGTTGGGAATATTCTCCCCTTTTTTAATGAACCTCAGTGCAGTAGACCCCCCCCCCCACCCATGTCCAACCCCTCTGTTGACCTCTCACCTGACCTCCCCTGCTGTTAGTGGAGGCAGTGAGCTGCAACATCTCCTCTCCCCTGTCAGTCTCTGTTTCTTTAAGTCTGAATTCTGAGAAATCGGACTCAATTTGAGGGAGCTAGGATCTTCCGCGGACAAAACAGTCCATCAGAACAAAGAAAAAAACCCACAAATTTAGTAAACAACAACACAAATGAGCTTTTTCTCCGTCCTGGCGCCCGCGCTGCTGTAGAACGTCCCGGCAGTTGTTGCGAGCTGGGCTAACAGGTGCAGAGGCCCAAAGCCCTGCTCATTAACACAGCTCATTTCACAGGCACCAGCGCACAGCCGCTACCATCCTCACACAGTGTGCACGAAACAACACATTATCACCCAATTAGCATGACCCCGTGTCAGCCGCCTGGTCCTGTTTGACTGCAAACTTTCTCTCCTCGCGGGCTTTGATTGTCACCGCGCTGCTAATTCTTTCATGTTTGAGATTAAAGAAAAAGTTTTTCTTGTTTTTGCTTGGAGGTGTTTTTCTACACTATCCAGGTTAGGTAGGCTGTGATTATAAGGGCCGTGCTATCCCGCGCGCCCTCGTCGTTAGAGCGCCTTTAGTTCCAGCGCTGGCATTTTAACTAGTTGGGAATCACCTTCTGACCCGCGGCTGTGCACAGGGACTGAAGGCCATTTTCTGGCTCCTTTCTTCTGTAATGAAAAGCAGAGGGCCGCTCTGTCGTCAGCTGCTAATAAAGCAGCATTAGCTACGCGGGGCTCGCCCAGAGCGTATACATTTAATCCTTTGATCGGAACTATAGCCACGCTAGCGTTTGAGATGGACAACATCTCATTTCTGTGACATTGGATTGATTATTGAAAGCGACAGGGGCCTTCATGTGGATATTTGCTGTGTTGTTTAAGTTGAATAAGAAGGGATTGACTTTCCAAGTGCTGGGAGGGAAGGTTCAGGTGTGTGTTCGCACTCACTCAAAGGGAGGCTTGTGCGAGGCCGAGCTGCTCATTTCCATAACTCTGCTCAACTTTCCTGCTTTAGCCTCCAGACTGGCACCTGGCCAACTGTTTCCCGAGACGGGGCTCCTTTTCAGTCACGTCCCGCTGAATTTGAGTTTGAATTTGAGAAGGAACTCCGGCGACATCCTCGGCCGTTTCTAGGATGTTGTTGCGATCCTCCATTCAAGTGTTTATTGATCTCGGTGTTATTCATCTTTTTATGGTGTTTAAATCTCCCAAAGAAGTTTTTCCAAGTGGGAAAGCATCCCTTTTATGCCGTGAAAGTCTAGAAATTCCGATTTATAAACACTTATGTCAGGTTGATATGCTTAACTTCACACGTCTCATTATGACACAGCTGGAGACATTTAGAGGCTTCAAACTTTAGAAATATGCTAATAGTCCCTTTTTTTTCTGTTTCCAGAGTCTGAGTTTCCACAAGATCCGAGCGTGCTAGCTCCCAATTCATGGAACACTTCTGGTAATGGTAAATATTCACACATATAAAGACACACACACACACACACCACACACACACACACATATACACATGAAGCATCACTCTCTTTCAACACAAGCTGTTAACACATCTGCTACAAGACATAAACAATCACATGCTCATAGCGCCCTTAACACATGGCGGCTTAAACGCTAATTCAACACGTGTTGTGTGAAATCACGCCGAGTGGCGTGTTGACCATCACGCATCATCGGTGAAACATTTGGTTTGGCGCCGTCGACGGTCCGTCCCAGCGTGGAGGAGAACTCACGGAAAATGTACATTTGCTCTTGTGAGAATAGAGCCGCAGGTGCGCTTCATTTCTGCAGTTTCCACTGACCTACTTCTTCTTTTCTCGAATGCAAAAACCCCACCAGAGCTTTAAAATGATCTCCGCACATCACGTCGACTGTGACCCCAGCAAATTCCTGCCATTCAGGCTGACCTCTGTGGCCAAGTCATCAGATGGTCTGCGATGCGTTCAGGCGTCCTCGTACAAAAGAGCCTCCAGCTGTTAATGTCATGTAACATCCAGGAGTGTTTTGCGAATGAGGTGCAGAGTTTGAACTCTTTATTGGTACTTTACAGAAAGTAGTTCAATAAAGTTTTATTTCATTAGTACTGAAAACACCACACTCGAGCCACATTTCCAGTCCGGTAAGTTCAGTTCTTTACCGTCTACCTGCCACTAACACAGCAGAGATTTAGTTGAAATTTGAGAATTCCCAGGAAACGTATCCGAGAATAGTATCCCTCGACGTTCTCAGTAGATATCTACATTCTTTCTCTTGTATTTTCAAGCTCTTTTCAGATATTATTCTTGGGATTTCTGCTCTCTTTTTGCTCTTCTCTCGCTCTCTCAGTGCTCTTTTCTAAACCATCGTAATTATCTCTTTCTGCTGATGTAACTTTTTTCCCTCGGCTGCTGCTAACAGTGGGAACCACATGTGAAACTGTCTGTAAAAGGAGACAATCAAAGAAAGAATGTGAATCAATCAGTTATGTAACCGCTGGTTCGCCGTCTCTGGTACGTTAAACCGAGGAGCGCCTGCTACGGCGGCGTTTACAGCCCAGCGACGGCTTCTCCGTTTAACATGCCTGTCATCGAGTCAGATATAGAATACCGTCCACCTGGTCCAAAACCACAAGAAAATTGACTGTGGGATACATAACGGAGATGAAAATGCCGGAAAGCCTCTTTGGTTGGATTTGGTCAGCTTATTTCTTCCCTTTCTCGGTCGGGTTTCGTGCCAGTTTATTGAAACGATGTGGTGCGGAGGGCCACGTCTCCGGGAGCTGCAGAGGGGTTAGCTCAGCATCTCTGTGGAGGAAGCATTAGGAGGCACTTTCCTTCTCTCCAGGAGCATTTGTGCCAGCTCTCCCGCAACATCCGTCCCACAGAAGAGGATCCAGTCATTCCTGCTCCAAACCGGGCGCTTTAATCACCACGGCGAGTGTGTTTGAATGATTATGAGCAGCCTGCACGCAGCCACGCCTCCGAGGTGTATCTGTGTGTCACATCCATGCGTGACATCTGCGTCTTATCTGATGGGCCGACGGTGATTGCGCCTCTTGTTTGGTCTGCAGGTGGGGATGATTTTGATGGCCCAGCAGACAGCATTCAGGTAGCGCCGCTCTATCGGAAGACATCAGTCGCAGGAGGTTATCGTGCTTGAAATGAGGGGTGGGGTTAGTTTACTGAACTCAGTTTTTGTTGCTCTGATGTGGAAGTGATCCCTTTAGCCTTAGCTAGCGACGCTACGGCTCCTCTTCCTCACCGCGCCTATGGAGTCTCTTTAGCCGGCTGTGCATTCACTCGGGTTCCCGCCTCCCGTCTGCTATTGATCGTGCATCTTCACGTGCACGGGACCGTGGGTAAAGTGTAGGTCCAGGTGGAAACGAGGATAAGTTGTTTGTGCTGCGGTTGTACACGAGCGCTTGATACGTCAACCGCTGCAGGGAAACTTCAGGCTGATGACAGGGAACCCTTTAGTGAGGGACCACAGTGACGGGACAGTCCGCAGGCAAGGTTTGGGTTTCACAGCGCCGCCGGAGCCAAAGACCACAGGTTCACAGCGCTCAGCATGAGAGACAATTACAGCAGGGCTGCTTTGTTCCTCCGAGATCGACGTCCATATATTTCTCTGTATCCTTCTTCTCTTTTTCTCCTCCTCCAGCCACTGAAGGGATTCGTCCCAACATCGGCTACGTTCTTGGAGTCCTTTTCAAACCTTTATTTAAACACATTTTTTTCAACATCAATACGTTGGAGCCTGAACTTACTGATGTTTACAGCCATAAAGAGCCTCCATGAGCCCTGATGAATTTAATACATTAAATAAATGTGTGCATAGTTGCATTCAGCTGGAGAAGTGTGGAGCAGAAGTTGCTTTTTTCTTCCTCCAACTTAATACAACTTTTTAGGTAAAGTCAAAACTCTGGAATAAATTCCTAATATAAAAGTCAGTATGTTGTTTGATTTTGAATGGGTGTTTTTAGGAGCGTACTTTGTTAAATTGCTTTTAAAATTTTACACTCCTTCGCTGGGTTTGGGGCCTTGCTCAAGGGCAGCTTAGCACCTCGCCTGCCAACACCCTAATGTGTCTGTCCGTCACTCTGCTTTGTCTTTTTTAATGTCCGTAACTCCGAATATGCGAGTTAACACCCTTTAACTTTTAAGACGTTGTCAAAACTAGTCCAACAAGTGTCAGAAAAGCCCTCAACTCTACAGTCTTTCAGAGGGGGCTGTGTTTTATGAAGGCGGTTATAAATCATTACGACTCTGCTTTAAAATCTCACGAATCCTTCTGTACAAACATGATAATGCTTAAAACATAACGAGCCGTCATGACTTCCAGCTCAGACGCTTGAGTCTCATGCCTCATGACATTTAAATTGATTACAAATGGTAATATAATCATACTCCACCGATTAAACACGGAGCAGAAAAGGGCAGAAGGCAGGAAAACCAAACCTTTTATATAACTGCACTCAACTCTAAACTGTCTCAATAATCAAATTTCAAGGCTGTGGCCAGCATGTCGTTGCATTAAGCTTTGTTTAAATGCTTCGTGTGCTGCAAAAGAGCGATAATATGTGCGGAATTGCACGTTGTATTTGCATGAGGTCATGGAAGAACACACACAGGCATCACTGCAGTGTGGGTGTGTGTGTGTGGGCGTGTGTGTAGTCGGGACAGGAGAGGAGTAGTAATAAGAAGGGAGTGACAGGAAAAAGGAAGATGAGAGTGCTGGAGATGGGATCTTTGAAGCAGTAAAGTGTGTGATTATTAGTCCTGCTTCAGTGTGTTTAATAATTCATCCTGCTGGATTTTAACCTGACTCCAGCGCCGAGACAAGTGGACTGTAAAACTTGTGTTAAATGGAAGAGGGCGGATAATAAGTGGCGTTTTCCCGAACACTCGGTGCTAGCGTGACGGCAAAGAGACACATCTGAAGAGGAAAGTTACGTAACATTCACAAACAACAAAGATAAAATACAAGCAGGGATGATCCTTGGAGAAATCCGATTTTCTGACCACAAGGTGGCGCTTCGCGTTCGTGTGAACGAGGGTTAAGACTGAAGCGGTCGTTTCTGCATCCCATTGATCTCTGGGGCGGAACGATGGATGGTGGACGCACCAGAACGGTGACATCTGCACGTCGCAGCCTCGTTTATGAAATATTGCCGAGCTGCGTTACTAATGGCCACTCAGAACTAAATACGCAGGTTTATACTGTATATTGAAGCATGACTGGTCTCGTGAACTCTGGCCTGTAATTTGAAGGGAATCAGCTGCGTCTCTGACAAAGAGGCGTTTGTTGGACCCGATGAGCCTCGAGCAGAGCGGGTGGCTGCAACAAAGCTCCGCATTCTGGACCGGACCAAAGTTAATTAAATCAGGCTTAACTAATAATATTCATATTTATCCGGTCGGGGACTAAAACTGCAACGCAATTAAGGGAGTTTCAGAACCATGACGCCATAGTTACTGTCCATGGTCACTGGTGCGCTCCTGGGCCGTTGGAGGAGTTTTGAAACGTCTTGAATGACCTGGAAGAAAGAAAAAGCTAAACACGGGAAGCATTTCCACAGGGCAAACGTAAGCGGCAGGAAATACTGTGCTGAAATACGGAGAAAAAAGACGTCGGCGTCCGCGGACATGCTGAGATTTCACGCTGTGGTGAAAGTGTAACGTGTGGGGATCCAGAAGCATGTGCTGCTGTTTGTACTCTCTTCAGACAAAATGAACCCTGTCTAACTAGTATTTGTAATTCCCCTATATGCTGTATGTTTTCCAGCGTTGTTTGTCTTGGCTGGGTTGTGGAACCCAGAGACTTTCTGCATGCCTGGGATGGGTTTTGGGGTTGAGGGAACTTTCCAGAGGTTTTTCTTGACATTAACACCAATGTTTTCCCAGCGCATTAAGCTCTTCGGTGGCCCTTTTTCCTGACCACCTTGAGGAAAAATGTGATCCTGGAGATAATCATGCGTAACTGTTTGGGTTTGTTTTTGTCCAGATCCTCCTGGATTTATGGGGACAATGGTGGGGTATTAAAATGTATGGGAGGAAGCTGCTGCAGCCTTAGATTTATTGTTCTTTTTTCCTGTCGTCTTGACCCAGAACACGGGCGACGTTGCGTCCAAAGTTCATGCATTTACCGTGGAAATCCCTCTGAAACTGTATCGTCATGATGAAAAATGAAATGAGGTGTCATTCGCCACAGTAGCAACCACAAAACAAGTTGCCAAACCAGACTTTGAATGTGTGTCTGAAAACAGCGAGTTGCTTTAGCACCATTTTTAAAGTCCTGCAGTTCCTTCAGTGAGTGTTGGCTGATTTATTAAAGTCTCCAATCCTTTCTTTGGGCCCTACTTTTTTCTTTCCTCCTCCACATTCTCTCGCTAATGTTTTCCTGTTTGTGTCTCCCAGGACCGTTCTTCATCCGTTTGGAAGCTCCCATGAACAACATCACCACCTCTCTGGGCCACACGGCCGAGCTTTTCTGCCGCGTCTCCGGCAACCCGCCGCCCGCCGTGCGCTGGCTGAAGAACGACGCTCCGGTGGTGCAGGAGCCGCGGCGGATCTCGTACCGATCCACGCTGTACGGGTCGCGCCTCCGTATCCGGAACCTGGACACCACCGACACGGGCTATTTCCAGTGTGTAGCCACCAATAGCCAGGGAACGGTTTCCACCACAGGCGTGCTGTTTGTCAAATTCGGTAAGTGTCTGCGTTTTATCGGGCGGATTGTTGCTCTTCATCTTTTCCCTCAACTCTCTTTAGCAACAGCTTGTATAAACCTTGTCTGTAGTTGGCAGCCTGTGCTCAGAAAAAATCTGGGAGTAATATTGGATCCTACGGTTAAAAAAAATTCCCCGTGTCCTCTTTTTCCAGATCCACTCCCCACTCCTCTGGCGGGACGACCAATGTAAGTCCATTTTTCTCTCTCTGACAGTCTGCTGTGCTTAACAAAACGCTCCACCATCTAAGTGGCGCGCTGGGCAGGACTGAGCTTCACGTGTCGCTTCCCAGTTAGTCCTGGGAGGTTAGAGATGTGAGGTCTGCTGGAGCTTTTTCCTTCGGGGTGAAGGTGTGAGTCGCAGCGTCAGTTCTCGGATCACGTCGGATTCTGAAAAGCAGCTTTATTCCTTCATATTCTTTGTGATTCTCATGATTTCCTCCAGACATTCACCCTCTCATTTGAGGGCACACCACAGAGTGGAATGTGGGCCGTTTGATCCGTTGCTTGGCAACAGAGCTGTCAGTCATTCACAGCGCAGAACATGCTGATTCCTCCTAATATCATTATGCGGCGTCTAAATTTAAATCGGGTGCTGTTAGTTTCATTTCCATCCCATAATGTCTCTTTGATGTGATGTCAGGCCACTCATGACTTCGTTCCAGTTATGTTTATGCTCTCGTGGACTCAAGTGGATTAAAGGAAGAGTTTGATTTGGATCGTTGCTGCCCGAGTAGAGAAGAATCCGACTGTCTTTGGCTAAAAATGTCCAGAAATAACATCGTCTTTCTTTCAGCCGTCTCATTCAGCCTCGTCTCTGATAACCCGTCTGTTGTGTTTAGCAAAAAAGTGCCTGTTTGGTTTAAGTCCTTTGTTTTAGTTTCACGTCTCCCCACTTTAAGTGATAAAACTCTGCGAACTTTCTCGGTTTATTTTACTGGTGCAGGATCAAAGGCGTCGCGGTGAATGTTCCTCTCGACGGCTCCCCGCCATGTTCCACATTATTTTCTATCAATCAACGCTGTTGGCACTGAATGAACGTCACACACTCGGTAAATCCGCTCGCACTCGTGTGAATTCGTGCACGAGAGCTCCTCTGCAGCCTGCTGTGGTCATTCCTTTGTTTCAGTGTCTTTCTCCCCCTTGTGCACATACTTAAAGTTCATTTTACAACTAAGAAACTGGACTCGGAGGACCCTCCAAAGAGAAACGGTGGACGGCAGCCACGTTTATGTAACGGCGGAGCTGCGCTGGTGATTCCTCATCTTTAACAGTAACAGCAGTGCTCTGCGTCAGTTTATCTCCACGTCGCTTTTCGCCCAGAGAGAAATAACGATGTTATCGTTACGGAGACACGGGCGGCGCAAGTCCCAATTAACGTGTCCATAGGGGTGCGTTTGATATACTGCAGCTCATGTGACCAGAATAAGCAGTCTGTACCAGGGCTGGGGATCTCCGTGGCGTTCCCTGCACGCTGACGTCAAACAGCCCGGATGCTTGCTGTTCCCGTGCGACGGAATGTGTCCTGCTAACATGTGGACGTGCAACAGACAGTAAAGATGCTGCGAGCGCTTCCTCTGTGACCCGTCACTGTGGTGCCAACCCGACGGGCGCAGGCCTCTTCTGAGGGAGGCGGCGGTGCCTGGCTGCTCGTACCTGCTCATCATCATTACTGCCAGCTTCATGGCTATAAAGGAGTGTGACGGGCCGTCAGCGAGACGGGGTCAACTAATGATGACACGTGATGACCTGCAGCTGCTTACCTCATGCTGCAGCCGTTCAGACATCAGGACGGACATCTGCTCCCCCAGACTTTCATATGCACGTTCCACTACTTTTCTTTTTGCCTCCCGTCATCTCTGTATTCGAAGGAGAGCGTTTTTGTTTTTCCTACCTCCGAATGTTACTCACAGATCCAGGGGAAGAGGTTTCCGCCACCCACCTTGCTGAACCTGGAGCCAACGCGAGCGCCGCGTCCTCGGTGTTGTCTTAACTTCACCCTGCGCCTTGATTTCCATCCCTTCCGCGCTGGCCTTGTGTACACAGGCTGTGGTGTGCGGGAAATTACAGTTTGTGTGCGTGCATCCGCAGGGTTGGGTTTTCTGGAGCCGCCACAGGCAAACTTAAAGCTGACAGCCTGGAAGATCCGGCTGCCGTTTCGGCCCGTTTGTGTCCGTAACTGCAGACGAGCGGGTCGCTGATAGAGGACAGAGACAACAGGACCGACGCAGCATCAGATGTATAATCATCCCCCGTCCCTAAGTATTTAAGTGCATGTTCATTTGAGGTAATTAAAAACAGGTTTATGAGTCGGAGCTCTGGCCTGTCATAGCAGCTTTAAAGTCCATGACGGCAAGTCTCAAATCAAGATATTTTTCTCAGAATATTCCATGTTCAGATTAAAGGCCTCCAGGTCTGTGGATGCTGGGACAGAGCTTCCCTTCCCTTCCCTTCCAGAGTATGCAGGAATGGGCTTTTTTCTTGCCTGTGTCTTTATTAAATGTTTAAATTGCAATCCTCAGTGGATGTGATCACCCCCCCCAGGAGTCTTTGAGTCTGTGACCCTTCCTCTGTTTTCAGTCATTTGCTTTCAGCTGAATCCATATTTGTTCCGTTGCAACGTGGAGACGGAATTAAAGTGATGGGGAAAAGACGACGTGCAACCTTAGGAGCAAGAGAAAAAACACATACGTCAATAGAGATGCGGAAGAAGCCCCCAAATTCCCTTTCCATGCCTCAGGGGTCATCTGGCCGAGGCTGGAGGCCTCATCTACAACTGCGTCTCTCTTTTCCAATCATTGGTTTGTTGCCAATTATCAGAGCGCATCTCCTCCACACCAAGAGGGCGCTCCCCCCTCCCCGTCGCTCCCTTCCTTCCTCCCGTCTGCTGCTTTGAGATGTTTTAATAGGGCCAGGATAAACAGGGGCCGCTGTCCCGCCTGCCAAATTTAGACCCCCAGCCTTTTTTCTGTCTCTGAGTCTGAGAGCCGCCACGCTCTCATTCACTGGAGAGCAGGAGGGCGATGAAGACAGGAGGGAGTGAAAGAAAAACAGCTCTGGGGGGGTTGAGGAGGATGGTACCATTAACAGCATGTTGTTTTTTGATTCCCAGGGTCTGAGGCGTTCAGGTGCGATTAGCAGCATTAGGACAACGGGAGGTTTGGCTGCAATCTGCAGCCCAGAGGCACTTATTGACCCTTCTCACAGCCCTCATGTTAACAGCCATCACTCTCTAATGCGATTACACGCTCACATCTTCATTTTCTGTCTACATTTTCCATTTTAGCCTCAGAGATAGTGCTGCAGAATCACACACACGGACCATTAGATGATGCATGTAACACTCAGTGGAGGGCTGTTTTTTTTTAATTCCCAGATGAATGTTTAATCTGGTTCCACATTAATCTGCAAAGGTTGTAATTTTTGGTGCCAAACCGAGTGGGAGTGTTCAGCTTTCCCTTTGCTCTTTTACTTTTAGCTTTATAGTTACCACGTTTGCTTTGATCTTTTCTGCTGCGCTCTCAACGGGCTGCTGAATGTAAATGGAAGCCTCTGTTATTGGACTCACATTGACCAGGTTGCCATTAGCGTGATTCTAAATAAATATTTTCACACCATGACTGTGGAATCCAAGATGGGAAGCTTTATGTGCATTTTCAGCCATAATTTTTGAAAGTTCAAAGAAAAGACGACTCTAGTCTTTTTGAGTTGGAGCCACTGGGGTGGCTGGTTCTGCTGACGTCTCTCCGGCTTCCCTCTGTCTCCGCACGGCTGTCCACACTGTCCACACTGTCCACACTGTCCACACTGTCCACGCCAGCCTGCAGAGGACAAGCAATGGCTGCACAACTGAAAGTAACAGCGGTTGGGGCGATTTGCATTTCTCCCTCACACGTAAAACATTCATCCGTGTGCATCTGGACAGGAACCCAGCTGGCGTCCATTCCGTTGCACGAATGACCCGAAGTCATTGTCGAAGTCCAGGTTTTCCCCCCATATTTTAGAAATATTTTAATTACTAAATGTGCTGTTTTTCAGAGCCGTTCTCTCCAGGCTGCTCACAGTCTCTCTGTCTGTGTTTATAATATTGGGGTTTTCTGCCTGTATAGAAAGATTAATGCCACTACCCCCTCGCTGTCAGGACTGTTTAAATTTCCCAAAACATTCCGCACCACTTTTCTCTCAGTACTGGCAGAAGAAGCAATTACAAAAATAACTGCTGTGTTTTCTTTCCTCCACCGTGACTCTCCGCTCTTTTCTGTCTCTACCAGGGAAGCTTTAAGGCTCCGCTGTGGCTTCTTCTCTCTCTCAGGGCTCCTCGTTTCCCCTTGCAAGCTCCACCGTTTTTTGACGTGATGACGGACGATATTCAGTGGAAAACTCTGCTTGAGAGTCCTGCTTGCCTCGCTTGTGGATATCTGGCCGTTCCTTTCTGCAGATTAGCAATTCATTTGTCGGATGGGGCTTCGATCGGGCCTAAACAACTGACTCGGTCAGGTGTGGTTCACTCAGACGTTCTTGCATGCTAATGTCTAAACATACAGTACTGTATGGATCCTGTGTGGTGGCATGTGGGGGGGCAGGAAACCAGCCACACAGTGTTAGCACTGTAATTAGCCAGCTGTCAGCACGCAGGATTAAATTGATTCTTAGCGCTGACATGACAACAGCCGCGAGGCTCACGCTGCCATCAGCAGCAGGGCTGAATTAAAAGCAACAGATGCGTCTGGCCCGGAGCGACGCGCACGCTGATTGACAAATGTTGCCGAGGAAGTCCTTCTCAAAATGTGTAATGCGTGAAGATATAGCTGAAGGTTCGAGCTCAGACTTGCTCAAAGGCGCTCGCTGCAACGTGCGTGTCATCAGAACCCGTGTTTTTGGAGATACCTCAGAAACCCGATTCGTTCTGGTTGTTGTTGGCGTCTGTTCTCCTGTCGTCGCTCCGACTTCTCCTTATCTCGGTGCCCGTGGCAACGCCCCTGTGGTTCTCCAGTTCGGGCGATGAAGATTCGTCACCCACCGCAGGTTTCACCCCCATTCAGACCCCAGGAGCTGACAGTACCACGTTAGCACCGCACATCATGCTAACATCAGGGGTTCTGCCCGCATGGATATAATTCGGGATCCGGTTAAAAAGCAAATATTTAACTTTGGAGCCGGCGTGATTTGGACCTGCCAGCAGCAGGCTGTGGGCCACTGGGATTCCTTAACCCACAGATTGAGCTAATGGGCCTCCAACACAAAACAAACCCCAAAAAATCAAGACATCATATAAACTATCTTCACCAAAAAGGGATTTTTTTTAATCATTGGTCATTTTTTAGTAGTAGCCAAACTGAAAAATGAGAATACAAAAAACATCCTCTAAGATTTTCTCCACCTTTGCCCTCGGCACGTCTGGAGCAGGCCCTGCCCCTCCCCCTCCCCCGCCCCCTCTGAAGGCTTTCACACATACGTATTCACACACAGCAGACATGCAGCTCTGCGTTCAGCAGTTAAAGGACTGCAAGCGTTCACACACTCGGCCTCTCACACGTGTTTGGTTAAGTCCTCGGCGGGTCTTAATTGCCGTCATGTTGTGGATTCTTTTTAGCGTAGTGCTGATTGATTGGGGATCGGGGCCTTAATATGGCTCACTGGGGACCGGGCCTTTGACATGGCCTGGTCCCCCGGCACTGGCGCTGTTTGAAACCAGAGATCCAACCGTTGCCCCTTCCACCGGCTTAGATGGGTCACTGCTAAATATTGCCCAGATCAACGGCCTGCACACACACACACACACACACACACACACGGTGACTGTCGCGATTCACATCAGGCTACAACCATCACAGTTCCGTCCATTTTTAAAGTTTGTCCTTACCGACTTTACTGCGCACGCTCATCGTGAACACAGCGTCTATACTCCACTTCCTGTTTCCCCCAGAATCCCCCGCGTCTGTCTGTTGGTGATCCTGCTGGCAGGTCTGGTCAAGGTCAAATCTGCTGTGTGTGTGTGTGTGTGTGTGTGTGTGAGAGAGAGGGACTCTCAGTTTCTCCCTGAGGGTTAGGAGGTATAGACGGGGTATGCGGGCTTTCCCTGAACTTTGCCCCACAGCACCCATGAAGGCATACATGCACATGTGCACAGAAAGTGCCCTTTCTTTTCCCTCAGCGGCGGCGTTGGAGTTTGTTAGAGAAACAGAGCGAGGCTCAGTCTTACCTCCAGTATTTCTTGGTATAAATAGAGGCTTTTGTTTGCAGCCGGGTCTTCAAACCGGTGAGCCTGAGCTGGGGGGATCTTTAGTCATTTGTAGGGCTTAACAGGATCAGAGGAGTTTGGTGAAGGCTTTTTAAAAACGAAGCCCTCTCTGTTGAGGTTAGCTCATTGATCACTGTTGTTTACTGGTGCTGGTGCATCCCAGATGTCCGTTTGGCAGTGAAGCGTGAATTGGCCGGACTGGTTAGCGTGCACGCTAAACAGCAGCAGGATGGATGGGATGGAGGGTTCAGGCAGAACACGTATGACATAAATATGTTCGTACGGACCGTGCTGTAAATACGGCTGACAGCTCTGAGTGTGCACGCCTGGCTCTTAAATAACACACGGCCTGTAAATTAACTTCTATTGGACGCTGAGGCGGCGTGCACTCAGCACTGTGGGGGGGGAAACAGAGGCTGTGTATTTATTTTTTCCTCTCTTTGCTCCCTACAAAATGCAGAAACCTCAGACAAACATGGCGAAACTGTCAGATGTGGCTTTCAGGCGATGGAAGGTTAGCAAAGGTGGACGTTTCCACTCAAAATGGCCGACGAGTGTTGTCAGTCAGGAGGTCACCAGAGGCTTCATTCATCATCGATCACGTCTGATTTTTAGGCTACAAAGCAGACCCGAATCTCTGCTGCTCTCTTTGAAGGTCCGAGACTGTCGACCTTGCGGGCAGAGCAGGGATTTTTTTATTGGGCTCCTCGGTGTTCGTGTTGTGCCTCCTAATCACACTCATCAGGGATTATTTCTCCTCTAAAGGCTGCAGACGTGTGTCGTCTTGTTCCTTCATCACCATCAGTAACCAGTCGACCAAAACATGTGTTCTCCTGTCGTTTTTAAGCGTTTGCTTTTGTGTGCTACGATAAGAATCTGCGATGCAGGTAATAAGCTGTCGTAAATCTTACGGCTGCTGCGCCGTCTTTATATCGAAAACCTTTCAAATATACACTCCGTTTCCGGATCTTTCTGTCTTGTTTGTTTTCATCTGCCTGCACAAGCATTGGACGAATGATTAGTCAAACAAATCTGTCAGGTTTCTTCCTATGCCACCCCCCCTCCTAATAAACCTTCTGGGGTCTTAAATGGACTCCCCTGCCTCCCCCAGCTCATGTTTGTGTGTGAACGTGTCTGTCTAAACAGGCCGTGGTTTACGTTAGGTCTTAGTAGACGTATTACCCCCCCCCCCTCCTGCTAATTGACAGGCTGTTCCTCACTCTCACTGCCTGATATCCACCCCACCCCCACCCACCCCTGACTCCGATCCCCTGCGAGGAAGTGATGTCACCCGGGAGTGTTGGGCTGGATGTGTCGCGGCAGTATGCTGACGTTAACCCTGTTATTAAGCTGCTCTGTCCTTCCTCCTCACCCACAGCTGAAACCTTTAGCCTGCAGCTAAAATCTGAGCTTTGCACCAACAGCAGCAGCTTCAGGAGTCTGAACACCAGCGTCTCTAATTGAGAGTCTTCCTGCGGACTCCTTTAGAGAGAATCCCCAGGAATATGAATAAATGGCCGCTTGCTCTTGAATTCAAAGTTCTGAGACTTTAGCTGGTTTCATGGATGATTCCACATTTTCTGCGTCTGCTTTTCCTGGAAAATGTCCGAGGGAACAGCAAAACTGAAAACATAGCTCCTTTGAAATAAATGCAGTAAGCGTATATTTAGCATCAGCTGAGTCAGTGTAATGGGATGTGTGTGTGTGTGTGTGTGTGTGTGTGTGTGTGTGTGTGTGTGTGTGTGTGTGTGGTGTGTGTGTGTGTGCGTGCGTGCGTGCGTGCGTGCGTGCGTGCGTGTGTGTTGTAGACACTGCACTCACCAGTCATGTACGCACATTCATTCCCGTCACTCTTCAGTTGATTAAGCAACAGCTGTGTCAGCGTCTCATTTAGCTGTAATATCTGCTGCTTTTTACCTGTTTTGGATTGTGTTGAAAACACTTCCTGTCCTCTTTTCTTCAGAACCTGAGGCTTTTACATCAGCAAAGCATCTTATTTCTGCCTAAAGCTTGTCTAATCTGAACAAATGTACAATAACAAATTAAAGGGCATTAAAGTGTCTGTATTCCTAATATTGAGTATTTCCAAACAGATGCGAAAGCATTGAAAGTAAAATTATACTTCCAGTCGGTCTACTCAACATAATTCCACCATTTATCCACAGGGGGCGCTGTTACAGCATAAAATGTAATTCTAGTTTAAAAAAAACACTTTAATTCAACACAATTATTCAGCAAATAAATGTCAGTTCTTCCATTTCAAGCCAAACCAAAATGCTTCTTCTCCGCCTCGCCATCCCTCCCGGTTCGCTCTGGGCCTCATCCCCTTTTCCAACAGTCGTCTCTTTTGTTGCGTTGAGTAAGTAAGACGAGGACTCGGGAGGCTTCATTCCTTCTCTATTGTTCCCTGAAGCAGCATCCAGTTGCCCCTCGCTCGCTGCTCGTTCCCAGTGCCGTCACGGGCCACCGGCGGCCGCGGACCCTCGTGAACCTTCAGCCTGTCGGGCTTCTTATCAGCTCTGCAGCCACATTCTGCACCTCTGCTGTCATGACTAAAGCCCACTGGAGGATCCAGGCTTGTGAATCACCTCATGCTGGACGTTGTGAAACAGACAAAAAAAAGGGGGCTTCGCCAACATCCTGTATTTTCGAGCACTAATGCTGCAGCATCGTTCATAATTACAAGCAGGTTTTAATAATGCTTCACAGATTTGGTTTTAATCTTAAATCCAGGAATGAGATGAGGACGGCCACCACATGATAGTCTGTTGTTTTCTCCCTCTCATCCTCTGCCCGTCCATTCTTTTCCACCCGGACATGTGGTCCTCGTTTGTTTTTGGACAAACGTTAGCGCGGTCTGTGAAAAGCTGCTTAGCATATTTATTTATTTAACATATTGGAATCCAGCTACGGCCGGCGTAAGACACCATTTCCTCAGCGTGTCCCCTTATCTTATAGCAAAATAATCCCCGGAATATAACATTTCCATCGGGTTGCACGCAAGTTTGTGCTTTCTGTGACATGTGACGCACGCCGGTTTGCAGTTGTTTGTGAAATGTTCTGTGTGTGTGTGTGTGTGTGTGTGACTGTGTGTGTGTGTGTGTGTGTGTGTGTGCCCTGCATTGGACTCTCCTCCCAGATTCCAGCACCCGCCACCTGTTGGCATTTGTCTCCGTCTCTCTGTTTACCTCTGGAGTTCCAAAAACCCTTTTGCGGACTCAGAAACGTCTCCCACGCGAGCTCCGAGGTCGTGCTGATAGGATAATGAGGGAATTTTCGCTCACACGGAGGCGTTAGCACGATTTCAGCTGAGAGCCCGGGCTGCCGGCAGCTCATCTCCTCTTCACTCGGCACCCTCGGCAGCCCCTGGAAATGAAACCCTGAAATCCAGAATGTCATCGGGATCCGCCCCTCAAATCCCATCCTGTCTCGATCCCTTTCAGCCGACAGCTTTTGGGTTTCTCATCGAGGCTGCGGCCCGTCCATGAGAAATGCCCGCGTTTATGTTGCGAAAAACCCCGCAGAGGTCCGTAATCAAAACATTTCCAACCAGCGACGGCATCTCCAAGCAGGAGAAAAGTGTTTGCCTTCGGATAAACAGCAGGATTGTCCCACAGTTTAGAATCGCTCAAAATAAAGAATAAAAGAGAGCTAAGACAGTAAACATGACGCCGTCCGTCCACATCTGCTGATGAACCACTAAATCTTATAATTCCATTTAAATACTTTCCAGTTGTTGAGGCAGCAGGTCGCCTTTTTTGTTGTTCTATGTGTCACTTTAGAAGAAAATCAAAAGAAAAGTGTGAAAATGATTAAAACTGTCTCCTGAACAGTGGACACATCTGTCCAGATATGAATATAAACAAGGGGGAGAAAATGGGGGGGAAACCTACAGATTCTTCTCTTCCCTCAATAAATCCTGAGGATGTAAAACCTGAACATCCTCATTAGTTTATTTGAGCTCTGTGGCCAACTGGATTTACCGTCGAGCTCTGGAGTCCAGATTCAGACTTAAATATCATAAAACGTTACACAGAGGAGCCGTAACGTTGGTGTGTGAAACGGCCTGGACGTACGTCCACTATTGACACAAATAGTAACCATTTTTATAGCTCCCTTCCTGGAACGGCACGCTCGCACGCTCAGGGAAAAGTCACCCCAGCTCCGTCCTTTCATGCTCCTCTCGCTTCAAAGCTCATTTCTGCTGCTCAGGACAGGACCGAGATGACTGAAATCAACTTCTAGAAGAATGAACGCGAATTGATGCTTGGGGAAGCGCCGATTCGTGACTGGGGCCGAGACTGTCGGGGTGAGGCCCTGTCGGGCTGACCAGGGTTGTAATTTGCCTCCGGGGCTCTGGCTGGGTTGTGGTGGATCGTCTGTACTTCCTTGTCATTGACTTGTCTGTGTGTGGCTCCGCGTGCTCAGCGCGTTTCCATGTGCTCGCTGTTCCGCGTGTAACTATTCTGCTTCATTATATCCAGAGTATTAAAGCCCCTCATCCCACACACAGGCGGCGTTTTTACTGCCCTCTCCATACGTTTGTGGGCAGACTGGTGCATTAATAACATCCACATCTCAGCAGGAAATTAGACATCTGATGCATAAAATCGGCCTAAACCTGCATTAGACTGTTAAATGTATTCCAGCGCATCTCTCTCCAGCCGTGCGCAGACTTGACGGTGCACGTGCGTGTGTCTGGAAAACCCATCTAGACCGGCAGGGGAGGTTGACCTTGACCCCTCAGTCACTTTGAACGCCTCAGAGTCAAAACTTAATGGTCCCACACTCGCACCAAACACGCTCACCAACATGGTTGAGGAGGCTGCATTTGTGTGTGTGTGTGCGTGCGTGTGTGTGTGTTTTTCGGTGTTATTCTGGCGTACGCATGCGCCACTGTTGCGTCTCCAGAGCTGAGGCTCCTGCAGGGATCTGCTGAACTCCATCAGTTTGACGGTGATGAATCGTTACACCTCGCCCCGCCTTCCTCTCGCTGTCGCTCCTAATGTGAACTGAAGTGGCCTCTTTTAGTTAAACAGCTTCACGTTTATGTTGTCTTTACTGCATTAGTCACAGCCGACGGCTGCGATTGTGCGCTCGCTGTTTCAGGATCAGTTCAAGCGGCGCTCCCCGCTCTGCCATTACTGTATCAGCCGCGTCTGAAGCATGAAGATGTTCTTTCAATCAGCCAAGGGCTACAAAATGTTTCTGTGTGCGCGTGTGTGTGCGCTTTTGCGTTCATGCGTGCGCAGTGGCATCATGCACTCCCCTATATTGTGGTTACGCCTGGTCTTAAACTCTCCATATGGCAAGACTTAAAGCACATGACATGGCAATGATCTCACAACAAGCCGACAGCCAGCTCGTCAGCGCGCGTGCGTGTGTGTGTGCGTGCGTGGACTTGTGGGTGAGCGGAGAGAGCACACAGAGGAGATGGCTGAATTTCTATAAACCTGCAAATGGACAATGGAGAGAACTATAAGCCTGGTCCAAAGATGACGCTGCTGCCTTCATATGTTTCAGATTATTTTGTTCCTCTGTTACCTCAGATAACACAACATGAATCCTAAGCTCTACTTTTAGTATCTGTGCTGTGAACTGAATTGTATATTTTGTCTTGAATGTGACATTTTTTTTAACCAAACAACAGGCCACATCTTGGTTTAACCCCCGAAACATGAAACAAACTTCAACCTCACACTGCCCCCTAGTGGACACCGGGCGCATCGCTCATCATGTGAATCCCCCTTCAGTGTTCTCCTGTGGAAATATTTTTTAAATCTCTCTGTACTCTCTCTGTGGTTTCAGTGACGATTCTGATGAAGAGGGTTTCTGCCAGCCGTACAGAGGAATAGCCTGCGCCCGCTTCATCGGCAACCGCAGCATCTTCGTCGACTCGTTGCAAATGCAGGGCGAGATCGAAACCCAGATCACAGGTGAGAAACGTATGCCACGGCGACCCAAAATTCAACATCAAGTATCTTGATGGAACACATGAAAGAGAAAGGTGATGTTCAGTGACAGAAGAGCTGACCACCTGCTGTCAGCTGTCATTTAGCAGCGTTTTGCTGCGCAGCCAAACGCCGTCTGCACAGAGCCGGGCTGATGGAGGACGTTTGTAATCCTGCCTTCTCCGCGTGCACCGAATTGATGAAAACCATCTGCGCATGAGGCCGGCCCACAAGACAAAACCTGAACAAATACACCGCACAAAAACAGGACTTATCAAGTTCAAAGGAAGTTCAGTGGGCCGGTTGCTGTGTAGCTCTGTTGCGCTGGTTTGTGTCTCTGCTGGTCGCTCACGTGTTTCCTCGGAGGTCGTTTCAATGTTTATGGATCCTTCAAGCAAAGAGCCACAAGTCTTATCTGAAAGTTAAAATTAATGGTGCCACGGGGGTCCCGTACGCTCTAACAGCCCTATTACCGCTGCGCTTCGTAGCCAGAACGTCCATGTTTGGGGGTTTTTCCCCCAAACAGTTCCACTTTATTCCAACATGTGCCGCATGTCCCCAGGAGCGCCAGCGTGAGCCGTCTACGTAGTCACCACTTGTTCTTTCTTCAGGAGAGCATGTGTTTGCAATAAATGCGCTCTTGCCACGAAGCGTACATTTCCAGCTGCAGGCTTTCATTGTCTCGTCCTTTGATCTGTCGTGTGTTACGACACTTAAAGGTTCGTGTGCACGCAGCTGTCTTAAACGCTTCCGAAGCTCCCACATGCTCCCGTACAAACCTCTAATTCGGATAGTATACACATATAGTCATGGTGTCATTTCCTAACTGGGGTTGTTTTAGCTCCGGCTGAGTTATCAGCCTCTCGTCTGATTGGTTGGTTTGTACAACTTTTCTCTGATTCTCTCTCCTCCCAGCCGCCTTCACCATGATCGGGACGTCCAACCATCTTTCCGACCGCTGCTCCCAGTTCGCCATCCCGTCGCTCTGCCACTTTGCCTTCCCGACGTGCGACCGCAGCTCCGGAACGGACAAACCTCGGGACCTGTGCAGGGACGAGTGCGAGATCCTGGAGAACGACCTGTGCAAGACGGAGTACATCATCGCCCGCTCGAACCCCATCATCCTGAAGAGGCTGAAGCTCCCAAACTGCGAGGACTTGGCGGCGTCCGACAGCCCCGCAGCTGCCAACTGTCTGAGGATTGGCATTCCCATGGCTGATCCAATAAACAAGAGTAAGATTTCTTTTATTACTGCTGTCAGCACAGCTTGTGCTTATAAAGCGAAGCTTCCCTCCGGCTCAGAAGGGCGAGACGCGTCTCCTTTCATGTCGAATGTTTCGGGAAGGTCGTCATGGTGGACGTGGCGACAATGTTGTGATGCTCCCCTCAGATCACAAGTGCTACAACAGCAGCGGGGCCGACTACAGAGGGACGGTCAGCGTGACCAAGTCGGGCCGCCAGTGTCAGCCGTGGAACTCGCAGTACCCTCACAGCCACACCTACCTGGCCGTCCGCTACCCGGAGCTGAACGGAGGCCACTCCTACTGCCGTAACCCCGGAAACAAACACGAGGCCCCCTGGTGCTTCACCCTGGACGAGGGGGTCCGCATGGAGCTCTGTGACATCCCCATCTGTGGTACGCTGGAGTTGTTATTCCTGTTATTACGGTGTTATTACATACGGTGTTATTACAGCGCGTGCGTCAATGACTCCTCACAGACCATAAAGACAAGCCTGGCGGCAGCAACATGGAGATCCTCTACATCCTGATTCCCAGCGTGGCCATCCCTCTGGCCATCGCCCTGCTTTTCTTCTTCATATGTGTGTGCCGCAACAACCAGAAGTCCTCCAGGCCGCCGGCTCCCCGCCAGCCCAAACCGGTCCGTGGACAGAACGTGGAGATGTCCATGCTCACCACCGCCTACAAGCCCAAGGTAGAACGGCGCCGTGCCGCAGGTTCATGAGATTTATCGTCCTGTTGCCTTTTTTCCTGACCAAACGCATCCAAACCTCTGCCGCCGTCGGCTCTGAACGAGCCGCGAGCCCCTCGGTGGCAGGAAGGATGTGTCCCAGCACGCGTGAGCCGCTGGAAACGACCTTCTCTCAGGCAGATGTTGGGATCCCAGGAATGCGCCTGTTTTCCCGCTCCCCTTTGTTGCTCCATCCTCACCCCACTCCCCCCCTGCCTCCCGTCACCCATCTGTCTCGCCCTCCTCCCCTCCTGGACCTCGTTCCCGTCCTTCATCGCTTCCCCCTCTCCTCCCGTTCCTTCTTGTAACATCCACCATCGAACTTGCCGACGCCGAGCTTCATTTGTTTGTTTTATCCCGATAATCCCGGTGCTAAGCTCTTATAGCCTCACGGCTTCTAATGGGACTAATGCACCAGACCTAACTGCCCTGATATCTCTTATCCACCCATTTTCTTGACATAAAAGAGGTGGAGGGGACTACTTCTCCTCCGGGGAGACGGTGGAGAGTGATTTGAAGTGATGTGTGTGCACGTCTGGAAGGACACAAAGAATGTTAAATGTTTTAAAACCTATGTGTTCAATGTTTAAGTCTTCATTGATACACTACATTATCGGAAATTCATCCCACACTTGGGCTCCTACCCAGCAGGCTCTGCTGTCAGAGCACTGAGAGGTCATTGCCTGTGACAGTCAGCGTGCGCGCGCATGTGCGTGCGCACGCTGCCCTGCTGCGTGTTTGAGGAGGATCTGACGGTTTTTGGGGTGTGGGAAAAAAACGGAGCGGTGAAACAAACTTAAACGAAAAACATCTGTGACTTTTATAAGTCCAAAACTCCTATCAAAACACGCACGCACACACGCACACACGCACACGTGCGTGCGCCACCCCCCTCAGAGATCGGACTTGCCTGTCTCTTCTGAGGAATTTCATTATTCATCTCAAAGTTCCTGGAATTTGAAACTCTCTGCCAACTTCTCCTCACCTTTTATCTTCTCGTACACACACACACGCACACACACACACACACACGCGCGCACACACACACACACACTGCTGCTAACCACATGCTACTTTTGTGCCAGTGTTTTGCATCACCAGCACAAAAGCTTCTCATTACCTTGTTCAGTGTCTAAATTCAGTTAAATCACCATCAAACTATTTAAACTTTGCTCTTTTTGTTGCTTTGAACGAGACACTTTCGTATTTGATCGTGATTGCCGACGTGTTAGACGCCCTAAAACGACTTAGATGAGTTTAAAACAGTCAGAAATGAAATGTAGACCTCCTGCAGCTGTTAGGAGCCGTCGGTTCAGTTGGGTTTTAGATCTGCGACAGTTTTCCTAATCTTTCCACATCACCTCCCACACTTGGAGTCTTTCCACAACTATTTTATTGTTCTCTCGGTTCAAACATCAGATTCAAATTAGAAGGAAACTTCGTGTCAGAGTTGTTGCTCTGGTTTTACACAGAATAATCGTCGGTTTCTTCTTTTTATTGGCTGCAGAGCAAAGCCAAAGAGCTCCCCCTGTCAGCCGTGCGCTTCATGGAGGAGCTCGGGGATTGTCCCCTGGGAAAGATCTACAAAGGTCACCTGTATCTGCCAGGCATGGACCAGGCTCAGCTGGTGGCCATAAAAACCCTGAAGGACGTCTCCAGCACCCAACAGTGGAACGAGTTCCAGAAGGTACCCAGTAGATCTTTACTGCACTCTTGAAAACAGGTTATGCTGGAGGTTCCTCTTGTGCCCCCCCCTCAGGAAGCTGCAGTGCTGACGGAGCTCCAGCACCCTAACGTGGTGTGTCTGCTGGGCGTGGTGACCCAGGAGCAGCCCGTCTGCATGCTGTTTGAGTTCCTGCCCCAGGGGGACCTCCACGAGTTCCTCATCATGCGCTCCCCACACTCGGACGTCGGCTGCAGCAGTGACGAGGACGGCACGGTGAAGTCCACCCTGGATCACGGAGACTTCCTGCATATGGCCATACAGGTGGGGAGGAAGAGTCTTCACTTCAATACAACATGGTGCCGTTAGTTGGAGGAAGATGGTGTCTGACCCCGAAGAAACGCCTCAGAAATCTGTTTTTTTAAACTTCAACTTCAATTTTAATGTAGAAATTGAGACTTTTCCCCCACCAAACTTTCATTTATTTATTTTTTTACTAAAGTTGCGTTCACTAATGGCGTTTTTATTCTTCCATGTCCAGGTGACGGCTGGGATGGAGTACTTGGCCAGCCACAGTTACGTCCACAAAGACCTTGCGGCTCGGAACGTTCTCGTGGGCGAACAGCTCCACGTCAAGATCTCCGACCTGGGTCTCTCCAGAGAGATTTACTCCTCGGATTACTACTGCCTTCAGCCCAAAACGCTGCTGCCCATCCGCTGGATGCCCCCGGAGGCCATCACTTACGGCAAGTTTACCTCGGACTCGGACATCTGGTCGTTCGGGGTGGTGCTGTGGGAGATGTTCAGCTACGGCCTGCAGCCCTACTACGGATTCTCCAACCAGGAAGTGATGGAGATGGTGAGAAAGAGGCAGTTGCTGCCCTGTCCCGAGGACTGTCCCCCGAGGTACGTTGGGGTATGAACCACTGCGGATGCATCCGTTTACCACCGCTCGAATCGCTCATCGCTGTTTCTGCTCCCTCAGGTTTTATGGTTTGATGACTGAATGCTGGCAGGAGGGACCGGCGCGGCGTCCGCGTTTCAAGGACATCCACACCCGCCTGCGGGCCTGGGAAGGGATGTCCTCCCATGCCAGCTCCAGCACGCCCTCTGGTGGCGGCGGCAATGCGACCACCCAGACCACCTCGCTCAGCGCCAGCCCCGTCAGCAACCTCAGCAACCAGCGCTTCGCCGCAGCCCCGGCGGGGTACCTCTACCCGGCCCAGGCCATCGCCTCGCCGGGCCAGATGGCTCAGATCACGGCCTGGACGCCTATGGCCGTGCCCCAGACCCACCAGCGCTTCATCCCAGTCAACGGCTACCCCATTCCCACAGGATACGCAGCGTTCCCGGCTCACTTCGCTCCCCCCGTCGCGCCCACTAAGGTCATCCAGCATCACCTGCCGCCTCCCAAAAGCCGCTCCCCCAGCAGCGCGAGCGGCTCCACCAGCACGGGTCACGTGAGCGGAGTGCCCTCCACCACGGGCTCCAACCACGACGCCAACACGCCGCTGCTCTCCCACTGCATCATGCAGGGCGGCGGGGGGCAGGGGTACGGACAGAAGGGGGTGGGGCAGCTGGACCACTCGCAGACCTCAGCGCTGCTCGCTTCAGATTCGGATGTACTGATGTATAATGACACAATCATCACCGCTGACCTGTAGAGGGACAGACGGACGGTCGCGGGGGTCGGGCGGGCGGAGACGGGGACCCCTTCTCCTCCTCTGGTGACGTCGTGACAGAAACCAGCCTGTGCCACATTTTAGTGTGCAACAAAAACACTCCTGCAGCTACACGAGTATATCCACAGGTGTCTGACATTTTGTTTAAAGTGTACTTAATACCATGCGTTTGAAATGTTTTTATTTTACCCTGTAAATAAGGTGCATAAGTCCTAAATCCACCATTCAAAAAAGAGTCCATCCTGAAGAAAGCCTCTGAGTTTTAGTGTGAAAAAAATGTAAAAAAATATTCACTAAATGGACTTTTAATTCAGGGCTTGAAGGAAACGACCTTTTCAAGAGTACGAGGATGAGCAAAGGAGATGAAAACAGTGTTGCATCATATACGAGACGAGTTCTGAGGTAAATAAGAATGGGAAATGGGGCAGAACGCCACCGGCTCCTCACTGGGTTCCATCATTCCACTGGGATGCGTCATTTTCCCCACAAACCCCTTCTCTTGATGACACCTGAATGTTTTATGGCCTGATGTTCTGTGGCCGCTGGCTGCAGAAGCCCCCCTGCAGAGCTCGTACCCTCCCAAACTCATCCCCCGCACGGGCCCACACACAAGGGCTGGATTCAGGGTTCCGTCAGCGACGGAAGCGCAGATCGGACCTTCATTTTTACTGAAAATCGGACATGGCGAAACAGTTTGGGAGTTTTTAGAAGGAATTTTAACGGGCCTTCTTTACGTTTCGGGCTTTTATTGTTAAAAGTCTACATTTCGGAGCAGGTCGAGCAGATCGGCGTGTGTTCTGTGTTGCGTGTTCTTCAACACATCCGGCTGAAATCAACCGTGTGTGATCGAACGTACGTGTGAGCTGATGTTTGTGCGTCCGTTAGTCAGTCCTGCACTCACACGGAAACCCCAGCGTCTTGAAGTCCGCTACAGTCGCACCTGTGTAGTAGACAATCATCGTCCATATGTGTTGCACTCTGCTATTATGGGCTGTATTTCTGCTAACGGGCTGTATTTTTCTCGCGAGCGTGACCCAAAGGTCCGCTGAGAACCCTTCACTGTGGATGTGCGGAGCAGAAAGCACAGTTAGGACGGCTTGTTTATAGTGTATTTTTATCTTAACGTTGACATTTGAGGAATGTAGATAGATAAAACTTCAGTATTTAGTTAATTGCTTCTTTAACCCCTCAGATCAGATTTTAATTAGACTAAAGTCCCACTGTAATTTATTTAATCCAAACACTCTCAGATTGGCAGATTGTCCATTATTGGCAGAATGAAGGGAAATGTTTGCTCGGTTGATTATTTTCATGAATAATTTTCCCCGGTGAGTCTTTGATATTATTGCTATTATTATGGCTGACTTTTTGTTATGTTCTGAGCAGATCAAGCTACCTTTTTGTCTGGTTTTGTGCACGTGACCTTCAGCATGTAAAAAGATTTCTGTATGCAAATATAGCAGTGCAAAAACCACTTGTACACAAGACTGTGAACTTTAATCAGTTTTAGGTATTTTTGTATTTGGCAAAAAAAATAATAATAATTTGTGCCTTTGTTCCAACTGAAGCCAGGTAAAATCATGCAGTGTGCCCATCATCGAAGGTTTATTGTTTTTACCAATAGAGGCCTTGTCTTTGGATTTTGTCTGACTATTTTTTTGCACAGATGTTTTGTATTGCAAAAATCATTTATTAAATGGTGGTGTTTGTTTAACCATTGAACCGGAGTGACTATCGGCTTTTCTTTTTTCTTGACGGGAAAAACGACCTTTTTAACCATTTTCTTGTAGTTTCATGTTGAATCCACTAGGTGTCAGTAAAATCCAACATCTGGACTCGCGTATTTATAAATAGCTATAATCACCACTGACCTGTAGAGGGCGCGATTTAGCCGTTATTACTTCCAGCATCTGCCGAAAATGTAGTTTAAATAGTCTATTTGGAAATATGGGCTTGTTTTTATTTTATGTTTTACTCATTCACAGCTTCAATTTAGACACTAGAATTAATTTTATTTCCCTTTATATCCCTTACCATTAGTAAAGCATACAGTAAAATATTATAACAGTAGTTACTCACTAATAGGGCACCAGCAAACCTGCATGTGGTTTGAAAGCTTAAAAAAAATGGGATTTTTAACACTAACATTTCTTCTTCATCCTTTTTTAATCCTTCTCTAACCCATGTCCTCTCAGGTGTGAGAGGATTTGCTTCAATGTCCGGTTGTCAGAACTGGATGGGACAGAGATACACATCACGGAGGGAGAAAAAGACGAGGGATACAGTTTCGCCCTGCGCTCGCCATCTCACAGCAGCGTTGTAAAACTCCAACAAGCCCCCGATTGTTGTGGAACATGAGATGTTTTTGTTGAGAGGCCGACAGACGCTTGACCTCTGCTGTCCGTCGTGCCACTCGCTGACCTTGGAGACAGGAAGTGAAGTAAAGTTCTTTGAAGGCCGTCAAGTGAGCCGACACGGCTTTCTTTAAGTTGCCCGGGGGAGCCAAAAGAGGTCACGCCGGGGTTTTTATTCATCTGCACTGTTAATTGTTTTCTCAAGTGAAGGCTGGACAGAAATTTTTACAAAGATAAATAATGGTTTTCTTAAAATTAAAGGACATTTTTTTACTTATATTACTATTACACTTTTGGGACGGACGCTGATTTTTTAATGTATTTATTTTGTGGCTAAAGGATAATTTGTTGTGTTTCTTTTCAAAAACCCTGCGTGTAGTAAAAAGAAAAAATGTATAGCTCAACTGTTGTCTCAACTTTAGCTTTAGGATTGAAGCAGCCAATAGTATTTATATAATAGTATTATAGTACTTTACTGCTAAAGTATTCATACGTCCCTGAGCGAGTGAGCCACCCCAGTTAGCATGCTAATTGTTGCTAATGAACGCAAAACGCAATTTCCTTTGCAGCTGGAACTCAAACTGGGAGCTGTTTGACACCTAACAGTCCTGCTCTCTATTCCTGCCATGCAGATCTGAGCCCTCAAGACCTCCCGGAGCCTGAGGCCGAATTCAACACTGGACTCAGATCTCACCTGTAAGCACCCTAAAATCTTACTTTTGAGCTGAAATGTTTACTGCAGGAGGGGTTTTTCTGAGTCATCAAAAATCTCGATTTAATAGAGTTAGCACACATTTGTAGCTCAGAAACTCTAAATAGAGAAGCCAATAGAGATAAAATGACAGAAGAAAGTGCATTACGATAACTGGGACTGCACCATTTAAACAGGAAGTGGGGGGGGGGGGGGGGTCCGTCCATGTTAACTCCAAATGGACGACCTGTCCGGTCCTCCAGGGTGAGCAGCTCCAGCTGAGCAGATATGGTGTGTGTGGTACAGCACACGCTAACCTCCTGTTATCCACTTTCTCCTTCTCCTCTCCGCCCACTCTATCTAATAGTCCGCCCGCCTTTGTGCTGGAATGGGCGTCTAATTCTTTCCATCTGTGTGCATCAGTAATGGGGCTCTCAGGGCGAGGCCTGCCGCTCTTTACCCCCCACCCCCCACCCCCCTCCCTACTTCAACTCCTCTCCACAAAGTTTCACTCTGGTTCCACTCAGATCCCCCCCCCCCCCCCTCCAGGCCGGGGGCCCCTCCTGGCCCGAGGCAGCAGGGGGAGTTCCAGCCGCCCCTTTAGATTTGTGGGACCCTGGATCCTGGAGGTTCGAGGTCACCCCCAGGTGAATCACACCAGGCAGACGAGCTGAGGGCAACGACATCCCAACCCTTAAGAATCACCGAAGCTCATCCAGCTGTTACACATAAAAAATGACAAACACACAGAAAGATTCTATAGATTTTAAAGCAATTATTTCCCGCTGGGTGCGATGAGGACCACCCAAGCGTCAGCGATATTTAAGGACAGGCTAATTATAGAGAGGGCAGCAGACACTGGAGCAGATTACACCATCCTTTAGGAGGAATTCACACCATCAAAAGGAAAAATCAGGCCTGGAACAGAGCGTATGTGACGCTAACAGTAGCTGCAGCGCTAACGTTCACTCTGAAGGTAAAGTCTTCGCATGGAATTCTGCAGCCAGGGCAGCAACAGCGCAGCCGTCCTGACTGTTATGGAAAAATACTGCGACGAGCTCGGAGAATTCCTCCTTTTCTCTGCCTTTCTCAGACCGAAGCACCAGCGCTGCAACAAAACTGCCTTTGTGGAAAAGTCCTGATTTGGATAAAAGGCGGCGAGTGTGTTGGGAACATAGACTCAAGGTCTCCTTCAAGCCCTCTGAGCAGAGCTGTTGTCGCGATCACATGTGTGATTACGCTCGCTCCCCCGTTTCCTGATGATAAAGGTGTGAATGGATGTCTTTTATGTAAAGAGAGTGCAGCAGTGCAGCTATGCTAAGCTAAAGGTCAACATGATGGGAAACAGGCTAATGGCAGACAGATCAAAAAAGACTAATGCACACATTTCATTAGCATCTAGTCGGCATCTGCTGCTAGCATAGCCCTGCACAAATGTCTACTTCTGCTATCAGCACCTCTAAATATAATAAATTATCATCCGGACACTATTCAACACTTTGCTCAGTGGGGATTAATGTGCTGACATTTTTACAACCGATTTA
>NC_079526.1:13093924-13163924 GCF_003711565.1 Takifugu flavidus | reverse complement strand
TTCATGAATGCAGTTCAATTGTTCATCCTCCATAAACCGGAGATAACACGCAAAGGTCAAAAGATCATTTTAAACGGGATCCTGCTGAATTCAGCTGCGTTTCTGCAGCACAAACGGCGACCAGGGCTGCAGCTCCTGCAGGCTCGGTCTGGAAACGATGCCTTTCGCCCCACGGCTGATCAATCTGATGAAATAATGCAGCAGTAAATCAGATGTTTTGCCCAACATCAGGTGGGATCAGAGCAGCAGTTTTATGACCGTCTTTATTTCATTTCTGCTCCTTATTGGATGATTTTCCCCTTAAATCCAGGCGGCGGTAAACATCTGCCCCTCAGCAACTTATCACCCAAAGGGTTTCCTTCACCACCAACACCAGCATGATGTTTATTAAAGGTCATCTAGAATATATAATGCTCTTTTCTTTCCCTGAAAGAAAAGATTTAACAGATTTTTTTATGGATTTGTTTTTAATTCCCCGAGCGTGTGGAGCTTGATGCAAAAATGGGGCTAAAAAGGAGGATTTTTAACGGAATGAAGCGCTTCTTTCCAGCCAACCTGATCACATGTGAGTTTCTGGGTTTAATTTTAGAATAATAACTGCAGCCGGACGCACGCCGTGGTGGCGCCGGCCCGTGTGGATGCACCAAATGGCAGCAGGTTGAGGGTGCGGCGCTGCAGGGTGCAAAAGGGGGTGTTGTGGACTTCAGAGGCAGAGTCACTTACAGAGTCTGAACACAGCCGGGGGGGGCGGCGGGGTGCCCTGCCCCCAAATGGCGTTTTCATCTTCTGCGCCTCCACACTGGGTTGCCTTCATCTCAGCTCTGGGAGTTGGCTTTCAGGACTTCCTCTGATCCCGCTGGATGTGCCTTTGTCACCGCCGCGCTCCAGCTTGTGCTCGTTCCCCGTCTCATTCCGGCTTTTTCCTTCCATCCCTCTGCCGTTGTTTATCCCTGGGAATTAACCCCATGTATCTTTATTGCCAATTATTTTATGTTTCACCATTACTTTAAAAAATGAGTGCTGTTTATCATGGGAAAATGAGTTTAAGCTCGTGTTGTTGTCCACGCTGGGAAAATCTGGAAATTGGATGTTTCGTGGTTTTCCATGACTATAAAACAACTGTATCCATAAAAAGAGGCACAATCTCTGTGAGATCATCATATTTTCCTTCCCTGAGTCTAGATGTTACTGAAACGGCCTCGACCCGGCCGGGTCCGGAGCGTGTTTCCAGTGTTCTGTACATGAACGTGTCGGACATCCCGGAATTTCTTTTTGATCCGTAATTGTACTCCTCTTCACTCCACCCCTCATTCTCTGGCCGAGGTGTAATTTGAGGCTCTTGTTGGTGCTGCTGAGTCAGTGGGTCAACTTTGTTCCGTCCGTTATTGAGTTATTGGGGGGGCAAAACGAGGGCGTACACCCCGGCTTTGTTCAGGTCGGAGGTCGGATTTCTGTCGTGAATGTGCTGTGCTGTGAAGTATAATGATAGTTTTTATTGGAGCGTTCTATTGTAATCTGATCCTCCTGAGTTACGTCGCCTGATTTCAGTGCGATTCTAAGCCTGAGCTGAACATTAATCTGGCCACTAGGGGCGCTGCAGAGCACACACTGTAAACCTTACATACGCTGTGATTGTTTTAGATTCATGTGTTCATTGTCATAAAAAGGGAAAAATCAAAGGGGGTTGATGGTGATTAATGCAAGTTTGCAAGATTGTTGAGGGGAGACACATTTTGAGCCGGACACACCTGCTGTGATTGACTCGTGCTTTTCTGAGGCCCCCCAGCTCTCGACACCTTTTTACGTGACTTTTTAGGCGTATTCCTAAAAACAGTTTTCCATCAGCCTTTCCTCCGCTTCTCCTCGTTTCCTCACCTTTGAATTCGACACACGTATGAGGAGGGTTGTTCGGGAAATCAGAATTCCTGCAGGGCGTTCTGTGGCGCAGCTTCAAAGTCCTGTTGCGTGTTGCCGCATTCGCTGCACGTCAGTCGGCGTCGAAGGCGCCAGCCCCCCCACTTCCCCCGTGACTTTTGGGATTCTCACTGTCACGCCATGGTTCCCTTTTTTAGTCCTTCCTGGCTTGTATACACTTTGGGCTGGAGTCATTTCAGGGGCTACGTGTATGTCTGCTGCCTTCTCCGCCCCTGCTAACTCGTCCACCGCGGTGCGACTTCAAGGCCGCCATGTTTTTGACCTTCGTACTCTTGTGCTGGATGTTTATGTTGTCTAAGCAACAGGTGCTCTCTGTTAGCCACACTTTCACTGTCCTGCCTCGGCACGGTTCCTGGTTCTCAGCCCAACTATAAATCCTCGGCGATTTACGAGGCGTCTCTGCCGAACCTGTTCTTTTTCCACTGCAACTGTCACTTTTTGTGCGCACGCTTTTCTTTTTCGGGGAGGATTTTTCCGGTACCTGCTTATACACGCTGCGTCTGTTGCCGGACCATACATGTCTAATTACATAAAAGTTTAATTATATGCTTGAAAACGTGTCCATTTTCCTCTAAAATAAAATAAAATGGCTGCCTGTCTTTGTACTGCGACATCTGCCGTGTTTAAAGCTTCCTGGCACGGCCAGAGCCTGGAGAAATAACCTACTTTTGTCATGTCCTACCTTTGTCTACCTGTTAAGGTGCAGCAGACAACAAAAGACATGTTTTCATTAAATGTGGTGCTGCTCTTGCGGTTTGGCCTGGATCCCAGCACCGAGAGGCACGGGCACTTTTGTGTTCAGCTGCCTCCAGTGCCTCAAACCTCAGGAGCTGCAACTATTTTTTACTTCGGTGGGGTAATTTGATTGCATTTATTTTGCTTTCTGTGGTGTCTCAGCCAGGATGGTGAGACGGGAGGGTCTGAATCATAATACAAACACCAAGGAAGCGCCAATTTTCTTTTTTTCCTGGGAAATTGAGCAGGAATGTTTATTTACCCAGAGGAGAATGTTGCTTATTTTCCAACATTTTAACAAAAAAAAATAGGCAGCAGCTATTCATTACGGGGCTTCGTCTCGAACCAAACGCCAATTTTGTATGGTGACTAATGCTAAGTAGCTTTAGCTTGTGTTGTTTTTTCAGATTTTCTCTTCTCTTCACATCTCACTGCTCATTTGCGCCGTTTTTGTTCTGTGTCTTTCCTCCACGACTGGATTTTGCACTATTAAATTGCCCAGTGAGTAAACAGAGTATTTCAGTTTAAAGCTGTATTGAGGCCCAAACCCATTTTGTTAATTTTGTTTACCATTAAAGACTCGAGTAAGTTCAGTTGTTGGAGAGATTCCAGCTGGTGGGACCACTGAGCGCTCCAAATGTCACCTTGTTCCCATCAAAGAGACGTGAACAGACATTGTGCCCCTCTTTGGAGATGGTCTCCATCTTGATTTAAATCTACCTGCATGATATTTACTTTGCACTTGAATCCTACTGGAAGAGAAAACATTTAATTGATGTGTTTTTTTCTCTCTTCTTCCCCTCGGGGGCTTTTTGACAGCATGACTCCCGTTCAATCCTTTCATTCCATTTACTTTTTTCCCAGTGTAAATAGAGTTTAGTGCTCTGTCTCTTGGCTCTCGGTGTGCTGTGGCGAGGATGGAGCTTAAAACTGATATTCTTCCTCTTCTCCACCAGCTGATGTGGTTTAAATCTGTCTGTGCAGCAGTGGCCAGATCATTTATCTGACCGCTTTTTGATCTATTTCCAACATCCCCCGGTTACAGAGGCCCCCTCTGCCTTGACTGAAATGGGTTCTGCAGTGATTTGCAGCCTCCTCGGCTTTCCCCTCTCTATTTTGCTTTGTGTCCTGCTTTTGGTGGCCCAATTACCCCGAAGCTTCTGTTAGAAATCAACTCTACTAGACACAGTTGTTAAACATGCTCAAATAAGGAAGAATACATTTTATCCCGCAGATGATTCCAGGTGATTTATTGTCTTATTAAACTATGTAGCGTTTGTTTATGCTGCTTTTTGCCATTTGTTGTATTTTTGCTAAGCAAAGGAACGCGCCTGTATTTTTCTGGGTCAAAAAAAACCTAGCTAACATCAGCTGCTGAAACACGCGTTCTTCAGTCCACGCTTGTTTCATGCCTGTCCTGTGCATTGATTGGTTTAATACTGGGGCCCACATGGTTGCATCGCTCTACCGGGGGGGTAATGGCCCTGAGTCAGTCGATTGTTAAAGTGATGTGATGAGGCTGTGATAGTTTGTCACCCAGAAACTGGTAAATTACAGTCGTTTCGCAGCAATTATACTCAGAGGTGAGATCCTGTGGGAATAAAAAGAGCAGGGGTTGGTTAAAGTTAAACTAGCTAGCAGGTTTCACCAAAGAATCCAAAGAAAATGGCAAATATCCACTCAAGTGATTGATGGCTCTGTTTTTAACAATAGTTATTAGAGTTTGAGTTTAAGGTTTTCAAGGCTGTTGTTCCTCTGTCATTTAATCAACTAATTCCTTAGTTTTATATTATTCTGCATGTCATTTGCTATCACCTATTTTCTTTGTAGAAACACTCCCTTCTCTCTCCTTCTCAAACACACACACACACACACACCACACACACACACACACACACTCAGAGCAATTATAAATGCACTCGTTGGGAGGGAAAAGGATCTTTATTGGTGATCCAGGCTTTGAGTTTTTCTTCAGATTCCTGCCAGTGTTACGTTAGCTTGAGTAGCACTGCCCAATGTGAGCCAACACACCCCAGGCCACCCCCTCAGCGAGTCAGCCCCTTCAGCCCCCGTCACAATGGGCCTGACTCAAAATGAACTCTCCCCGAAAGAAAGGAAGAAAGGGCGGGGGGCTGGTGGTGAGCGCAACGGGGCAGTGAACAAAATAGCCATTTGGGAGGGCAAGGAGAGTAGAGGGACCAGTTTCCCTCCCATCAAGCATTTGTGAGGTCCCCATCCCCCTCTCAGTGCTCACACACTCCTGCAGGAGAGGCTTTGCATTCTAGATGAGGACAGTTGGACCTAAACAGATCCGATTGTTTTAATGCCTCTTTTTACTGTGCCTCCAGACTCAGTCCTAGTTGTGGGTCAGAGCTGTTGCCAGTTTGGGAGGAAGGGAGGGGTGTTAAATCAAGAGTCCTATAAAAGGTATAAGATCTCATCTCATGGTTAGACCTTTAATGATGGGAACGTGTCATTCCAAGCATATTTAATTACCTGAAATCCCGTTCATTGGAATATCTGCATTAGAACATACGTACACGCACGCAAAGATCATGTTAATGCGTGCAGCTTCTGGAGAGGCGGGGTCGGCAGCCTTGCAACTTAAAGTGTTATAGTTTAAAGCCCGGGATGGCAAATAGTACCAGCAGGTCACGACCCCGGCCCCATAAGATCACCCTGATTTTACGCTCCTCTGTCTGGGTGTACAGCTTCGCTCCCTGGATCAGCCGGTTTGACCTCACGGCGACAGTCAAACTAAACTCTGCTTAATTTGGTTAAATGGGCAGATAGGATCGTCTGCTGTCTGTGCTGCTCCACACACTGCGCTCCTTGTCTACACTAACATTGAGTCCCCAGTGTTTTTCACCCCCTTCCATGAGTTGGTTAGCGAAGTCTAATAGATGCTGCAGCTCTATTTCCAATGTTTTTTCTCCAAATCAGTTTTTTTTATTGAAAAAATACCTCAGAACTGAGCGTAACTCCATCCAGGCTGAGCTGGGGGCTCTAGTGTCGGGCCTGTTGTGTAGCAACCCGCTCTGTCTCGCATCAGGAGGATCATTGTGTGTTTTTGTTGTGTATGAGTTTGTGTTCTGGCAGAAGCTCCGCTAAGTTTTTATGCAGCAAAGCTAAATGCAGATTTCATTTGCGTTTGCTCCTTGGCTTCCAGGCTTTTATGCATCCCTGTTTCCCTGGTTGCCAGATCTGGAGGACTGGTTCGCCGCCAGCTCCTCGACTGTCTCGCCATGGTTTCGGCACCGTCGGCCAGCTGGGGTTTGTGCTGGCGTCTCTTGGCAGATGCACTGCGTAGATATTTTGATGTTATTCTCGATTAGCCGGGATTATCATGCTGCAGCACAGTTTTCACGCAGAATTCTTGTGCACATCCTGTTTTTCTTGGTTCTTTGCATGATTTGGATGTTGGTTGGAATCTGGAAAATCTGGCGTAAACAAATCTGGATCGGCCGCTACGGCGGGATTTGTAAACGTCGGCAAAACTGTTCTCCCTCTCCCCCAGCTCACTCTTCATTTACATACCAGAAACTTGCGAACGTCCTTGGGGAGTCCCCACCCCCGCCCCCGCCCCCACCCCCACGCCGCCTTTATTTTGAAATCCCTCTCACTTGAGCTTTTGCATACAGCAATGATCGACTCATGAATCTGAATGGGAGAGGTTCCAATGTTTAGACAGCATAAGGAAGGAACCTGATGCATATTCAGTTGACAGCCTCCCCCCATCCCCTCACCCCCCCCACAGGCCTGCCTGCTCTCTTAAGGGGTTCGGCCTGACACGTTTGTGATACACAGACTCGGAGCGCGTGCAGGTTTGCAGGAGGATGAATGAAACGTGAACTGCATCTCATTAACAGAAACGTTGCTTCTCAATTTCCTGTCTGGGATTTGGGTCCTGTTGCAAAACCTCCACTAATTGTAATTAGTCAAATGTTTAGGCTGCGATATTCTGCTGAGGATGATTGAATATGCTCGTTTTTGTCGTTTTTAAAGAGCGTGAGATGGTCTCAATTTGGAGACTTTCTTTGTGCTACGGTTGCTAACCTCCTACAATCTCCTACTGCTGCACCCTGCCGTTGGATCATTTAACCCCCCCCCCATTTGATTTCCAAAATAACTCATTTATTAGTTACTCTATTAATCCACTGACTTCATAACTGTGTTTTTAGCTGTGTTAAGAAGCGAGAGTCCTGTGTTACCTTGACAAAGAGGACAATGGGAACCACGAGTGGCTCATTTTTGCCCTGCAGCTCAACTCTTCCTGTTTTTCCTCCTACAGTAGTCACCTTTATCCCCACACTGCTCCACCCACACCTCCTGGGGGTCATTTTATCGCATCACTTTCTTCTGTGACTTTCCACCAAAGGAATCTAGCGCTGCGTTCATACGCAAAGTGCTGCGGCAGCCCGCAGAAATACAAACGCTGGATTTCCCCGACCAAATGGCTGCCTGTAAAGTAAACCATAATCAGAGGTCAATCGGGCCACACCAGCCATTGTGAGAAGAGTTTTCTTCTCTGTTGTTTATCAAAAATATGATGTAATTCTTGCTGTCTTGGTAGGTCTTTCGTGTTTTGACCTCACGTGCTGCGTCACGCTACCTCGGTGTGTTTTCTGCTCCATCAGAGACGCATCTCTCAGGTCTCTCAGGCACGCGTTGGCGTTCTGAGCCCGGGCCCGACCTGTTAGTTGAGGGGGGAAACAGAAGACGGCCGGGAACAAGACAAAGGCAGCAACGTGGCGAGGGCCTGAGCGGGACTCCTGCTGTTACTGTAGCTGCACGGTGAACGGCGCATCTCTTTGTGCCGTGTTTAAGGTTTTTTGGTGCTTCTGTAATTGACTTAAATGAATTTAAAAAGAATATTTGGTGTTTATAATTTCTGGCATCGGGGTTTCCTGCTGCAGCCACAGGCTCCAACCCATGAACTGTCCTTTTTTAAAGCATGTTTATCCGTGCGTGCGCACGGGTAAAAAGCTCTCAGTGGATCACGTAACACCAGTAAGCGTTTGCTCTGAAGAGAGGCATAACTTTAATGCCGGTTTACGGCCGTGCATAAAATTTCAAATTTAGTGGGACACGGACCGATGTTTTCCTTCCCTACCGCAGCCTCCCCCTGGCTCGCTGAGCGGCCAACACAAATTCTGCATCCAGTTAATCACCTGGTGTCAGAGCGATGAATGCTGGGCCGCACGGTACCGCGCAGGAGTCCAACATCAAAACTGCTTCTGTTTCACTTGTTTTTCACCAGTTGTGTCTCTTTTTTTTAAATGATTTATTTGTAGGTTTGGGATGCTTTCATTTTTGTGTTGGGTGTCAAAATGAGGTTTTTTTGTGTTCATTTGAGGTAAAAGAGGGTTAAATAAGACAAATCCGGTCTAAAGTTACACTTACAGATGAGAGAAAAACCACAAAGGAGTGTCATTAAAATGTAATCCTGAGTGTTAACTGGACTTAGTTCTGTGTAGCTGCTGCAGGAGAACAGAGGAGCACAGAATGTCTTGGTAATAGAGAGACTTCAGAGGCCAGATAAGATCTCGCATCATGCTGGGAAACCCGAGCATGCGACCACGCCAGAACCCCCCCACCTGCCCCACAACACCCACCACCCAGCCCTCTGTCTCCTGTCATCTTTTTGCCTTCTCTTCTCTCAGTCTCCTCTACGTTCACCTCCCAGAGGCGCCCAAATGGGCATCTGGCAGAATTTCCTGTCGTTTTATACGGCCTTTTTTCCCCTTCTGTGTTTTATACGGTCATTTTATAAAAACCTATCGTGTCGTGTCTTTTGGATTCATTTATGACTGGGGTCAAGAGGACGACGTGTTAGTGTTAGAAGAACCAAGCAAAGCCCCCTGCCAGTCTTTTTAATCAGCCCCTTTTCATTCTCACTCCATAATATTGCCAGAACTGTAAAACTTTCTCAGCCGTTTGTTGTCCAGTTTATTCAAAACCTTTCAAAGATGTAAAATTCAGGGTAACCACATATTTACAGAAGCTCCTGAAGACGATGAAATGTCCTGGACGAACATCTGTCCACAGGGCTCAGTGGGGACCTCGTGGCCGGGCCTCCACTTCACTTGGATGCCTTTTCTCAGTTTGTACATCCCTGGATTGTTTGGACTGGAGTCTCTGGAGTTTCCCACCTCTCAAAGGGGTCGGTTTGGTTTTTGGCTTTGACGGGAAGTATCGCGATGGTGTGACCGGGGCCTGTGGTGCCTCCGTCTGTTGGCATTGAGCCCTGAGAAGGCTGAAGCCCAGGCAGGGCTCGGGGGTTTGAGAGGGACTCTGGCTCTTTCCTGCCACCTGAAATCATCAGCATCAATGCACATGCATAGAATTGTTTAATACTTTGACTCTCGGTCACGTCTGGGCGACCAACTAGTAAGTTATACGCTCAAAACTGCAACCAGCTGGGTTCATTTCTGTAAAATGTGTAATTCTGTTCAATTGTCCTGCTAACCAAAGCAGGATTGCCACCACACACAAGTACACCCAGTACTTTGTTTTAAGGTTCCTAATTAGTGGAGGATCATTAGTGCCTGGTAAATGCGGCCTGTGGCGACGTTTTAAAGACTGAGCCGCTTTAACATCAAAGAACCCCCCTCCACCCTTTTACTTCCAGATACTCCGGGACGTAAACACACGTACCACAGCTACGACACAAGCCCGCACTAAAACTGATCAGCTTTGATTTCTCTCCTTTCCTGCTTTTATTTTGCCTTTGATGATGAAAAACCTGAAACTTTTCATTGTTTCCTAACTTCTCCCAGTTTCCCGCTGGGTGCGGACTCGGTATTTGCCAATAAACGCTGGTCCCATTAGACGCCAGGTTGAGTTTTATGGAAGTCTTTACATATATATAAAACTCTGGAGGCCACCAGGGTTTCACCATACTTGAAGCTGCGTCAGTACTTGGACGTTTTTAATGTTTTTTACAGAGGTCAGAAGTCTAGACATCACCATTTAAGCCTATATCTTTGGTTCTTCAAGTTTTTCACAAATAGACACAAATAGAATTAATGTAACCATAATCAATTTAGAATCCACAAGAGGTACAAAAACATTATATTTACTCTTTGTTTACAGTGCATCTTTGTGTAGAAGAGTCATTTTCGTACACATCCCACCCTTATGTACCGTAAATAGGTAAATACAGTGCTCAGATTTTGTTTTATTACTGTCAAATTAGGGCTAAAACAACACTGCATTTCCCCTCTTTCCACTGTTTCCCTCCATTTTCCTGCTGTTCTGTTCCTCTGTTCCACCCTCAGTCCCCTATTTCTTTTCTTTCACATGTGGAAAACATTATATCCCGTCTGCAGCGAGGGAGAACAAACATCTCAGGCAAACGATGGCTTCTGGGGAGGTCATAAAAATGGCGTTCAAACGTGCTTCGGCGTGATGTGATCACAAATGCGCAGCTGTCTTTAGACTGGATGTGCATCTTTTTGTGCTCAAATAATGACTCCAAATATTTTACAGGGAGACAAGACGGAGAGTCACAAAGTTTTTAATTAGCTTTTTGGCCCCGCGGCTCTCCGTACAGGGCGTGGTTTATGTGTTACAGCCCAATCATTGGCAACGACAGCAGTCTATGCCTTTTTCTGCATCTTGATCCCATTTTTAACTTATGCATCTGGGGCTGTATGGCATTGCTGACAGATGCTCCGCCTAAAGACGGGTTTAATGTTTTCCTCCACTGATTCTTTCTACAGTTTGTGGTTGTGTTTTAGGTTGCTGTGGAGACGAGCTTTTTTTTGCCCCTCCAAAGATGTAACAAGTGATTTGCATGAGCTGTGTTATTCCAGCGTGGAACATGTTGTTTCTGTCCTGTTCTTAACTACAACACACGTGGTTGTTATTAACATGTGGGCCACTAAGCCATATTTCCCAGTAAGCAGAACATAGGTTAAAACTGTGTTGGTGGTACATTTTGAAGCTATAGTCCAGCCCCAGGCTGTGCTTTTTAAATGTTAGCTTGTCAATCATCTATGGTTCCGTCCTTGAAGAGTCTTAAGTGCAATTATTCCTGTACTAGCTGCTCTCCACTTGTGACAGGATTACCCAGATTCCCTGAGGCACAATGCTATGAACGGGGCCTCCCTCTCGGCCCTGGAGCCGTTTGGATAGGTGGGGGTTGCGGTATTTCAGCACCACAGCAAGCATGTGGTTGCCTTTGTGCGCAAAGGTTTGTGGAATGTTGGACTATTCACTTAGAGCAACTACTCAGAACATGTTTACACCAGAGATTTTGATAGTAAACCTACAGATTTTAATGTTTAATCTGATTCAGCGCTGGAGCAGCAGTGTAAAAGCTATTGTGAAGCCGTTGTTGCTGCCATGCATTACAATTTCCATAAAAGAACACTGGGCTGGTTTATCCATTAGAGTTTAATTTCAAGTTACTATGACAACTACATGGTGAAACTGTAGTAAAATGGGCAGGAATCCTGCATTTTTCCACTCTTCATGCGTAGTTCAGCACATAAATGGAGAGATTTAAACAGTTGCAAAGCAAATCACAACTAACTAAGCTATGACGCCGGCCCACACGTCTTTATGATGGACAGCGTTCCGGAGACTCTGGCTCAGGTTGTCCATTAGTCTGGCTCAAATGAATTGATTTGACCCCCCCGCATTCATCTGAGTCCAGCAACTAGCACTTTCCAGATGGTTTGTGATCTGATTAGCAGACCTACACCACTAGACTGGAAAAGAACCACAGTTAGCAGGTTTTTTTGTTCCTCTGTGGCTGTTTTAGTAATAACAACCCTCTTTCACATCTGCCTTCTTAATACAGCTCCCTGCACTCTTTTATTGTGGGAAATTAAAGGGATTTGCCCTGTGCAAGGTGAAGGTATTATGATTTTTAGAATTTGGCCATCACTGGTCCCATTAATAATCAGTGTTTACTAGGAAATCATGTAAACTGTATAATAATAATTGCATATTGCAAGTCTGTTGTGTATGTTTCTATATTTTTACTGCAAGTGTAGTAAAGTGTCAGTGGTACTGAGCCAGATTTGCACCCTTCACGTCAGGTGAATTTTTTATTATATATTTAGTTTATTGTAATGTGTTTGTCAGAAAAACATAAAATCATTGTTTTCAGACTCCTTCTTTGTTCCCACATGCCCCTCCTTTGATTGTCCTTTGTAGTATTTGGGTAGAAAATCGACAGAGGAGCAAAGCCGGGAACGGAGACGCGGCAGTGAATCGTGGAGGGGGAAAAAAGTACCGGTAAATGATATAGTTTCAATTGCACATCCCTGGCTCTAGCTCTTTGTAGTGCAATGAGCGTGGAGTTGGCTCGAGGCAGGGTGGGATGGAGAGAGGACTGAAGGAAAAGCAGCGAGGGGAAGAGAGGATGGAAGGAAGGCTGAGTTGTATACCGTCAGCATGGAGGAAGCAGCGGTTGCTCTCCCCTGGGCTCCGGCCTTTTATGTGTCGGCTGTACGGAAACGGATCTCTCAGGCCGAACGGCTCCGAATCATCCACGCAGCGCAGTCTGTTTTTCTCTCAAACATTCACAGAAATGTCCTTTATTGTGCAGTGCGCCCCACCCGTGGTGTGAAAACCTGGGGCCGACCGATCGGCGATCTATAAAACGCTCCATTTGTGTCTGCGCATGGGCTGGTCCTAAATGAGCGTGGATTCCAGCTCCACTCCAGCCTTTGAAGATGTTGGAATTGCTAATTGGAGTATTCCCCACTACACAGAGAGCCCAGTCGCCGGCCTCCTGTTCCCATCGTCTCCTTTCTCTTCCTCCAGCATGTGCCGCTCTGTTTTCCTGCTGCTGTGTCAGAATCTCAAGTGTCAAGCATCAAGGCTGGGAACCTGGATCATCTGTCTGCATTTATTTTCTTTTTAGCAGCCCCTCCAAGGACAATGGCATCTCTTTAGGGCCAAAGAGCCTCTTGGGGTAATTTAGGGCTGACGGTGGAACAGAAGAGGCAGCTCCAATTAAATAGATGCCATATAGCATACGGGAAGAGTTTCTGCAGTCAAAACATTTAAATCAGCAGCTTTTGTGGGGACAAACAGGATTTAGGGGGGCGGGCAGAATGATAAAGGGTGAACGTTGGGACTAATAAACATCCTTAGGCTGCGATTCAGTGTAAAAGAGGATGGGAATGTTTTTAGAATCTGACGGATGGTCGTATTCCCTTCCTGTAAACGAGAGCAGCATTTGAAATAACAGATGTGATGATAGATGCCACCATAACTCAGGTTAGAAAGGTTCCTGTCATTCATCCTCCCAGCTTCAGTCGTTCCCGGGAAGCAGGACTCTGGATCAAGCTAATCTGATGGGACAAAGCTCTCTGTGATCAGCGGACGGGAGATTCTTTTCAGCTCTGTTGGAAAACCTGCCGGTATCTTCACACCCACCAGCAGTCGCACAGCAAAGACTCCAGTTTAAGCCTTCAGGAATGTTTGAGTTTACAAGTCCGTTGAATTGATTTTTATGCCAAAGCAGCAATAGTTTAGAAGAGTGTTGAGCCCCCGTAGTCTTGGTTCTGTTTGTGAGTGAAAAGTGAATTCAAACTTTAAAAAAAACAACCCAAAAACTTGGGTAAATAAAAAACCTTGGTATAAAGATGCCGATTTCCATGTCTGTGTTTGCACAGCGCAAATAATTCACAGTGCACGTTGTGTCAGGTCACTGGCCAACTGAGACCAAACAAAGTTCATTTTTATGAAGTTAGGAGCTCGACGTTCCTCCCAGAAACTCTCTTCCTAGTTCAGATACCGCGGTTGTCCTGTTATGTTGTGCATCGGCCATACCATAACACCATGCGCACCTCAGACATGCACGTTGCGGAGCTTTGTGATCACTTCTCTATCACGTCTCATCAGCTTTGCTTCCATCCTGTATTGACACAACACAAGCTCTTGATTTCATTTTTAACTTCCCAATCCTGTCCAGTAAAGAGGTGTGTGTATCATTGTTGTGTACTTGTCCGTGTGTGGCGTGTCTGTCCGTGTTTGATTATGGGTCAGGGGAGGCCGGGGGCCCGCAGTGGCCCAGGCGGCTTCAGGCCTCTCAGGTTTCAGAGCTCAGCATTCCTCGCTGGTCGCTACATAGCTGTGAAAACCGCAAAGCAGCTCCATCAACAAACACTGGAGGCACTGGGGAGGGACGCGGACCTGTGGCTGATCAACAGATCTCTCTCTCTCTCTATTGCTCTCTCTCTATCGCTCTCACTCTCTATCTCTATCTCTCTATCTCTCTCTCTATCGCTCTCACTCTCTATCTCTATCTCTCTATCTCTCTCTCTATCGCTCTCTATCTCTCTATCTCTCTCTCTATCTCTCTACGTGACACTCCTGGACGGCTTCAGAAGGGCCTGAGACGTGTCTCCTTCCTGTACTGCTTCATTTTTTAAGCTTTGTTTTGAAAGCAGATGCTGCTCCACTTTTGTGCCTGTTTGCCAGTTCTGGGTCTCAGAGTCCTGCCGGTGCGGAACACTGGACGGACCGGACTCGGGTTTGAGTTTAACAGCTGACTGGTTAATTGTGCGGTTGTGCTTCCTCATGATTGGAGCTTTAGTCAGACATTGATGATCATCACTAGTGTTTATCCACCATTACATGTCATAGGTGTTGGTTAATAGATGGTAACGACATTATAGAGTTAAAATAATAATCTGAATGGCGGCATTGAAATTAATAGCATGGTTGGGTGTTAGAATTATGACATAATTTGCGATGTGTGAATTTCTAATTGGGGATAATGAGAGTGTCAGAAATAGAACTGGGATGTCCCAGTCCTGCAGGGTGGTTAAAGTGTTACTGCTGAGTGGTCGTTAATTGATAAGTTTGAGTAATGAACCTACTTAAAAAAGTGCCATTATTGTAATTAAAGCAGATATATTAAATATACAACTTCACAAAAGACAACAGCTATGTGATAAAAGCTCATTTCAGCTTAAAAAAAAGGTCTAAATGGGAGGCATCAGTAAATGCAGGTGAGTTGTGTGGACGTTAATAACTCTGTTATAACAGGAACCATCTGAAATTCATTCATTATTCAGTTTCTGAATTAATGCTCTGAGTTAAAATGGTGCTCTTAGATTAATTAGGCTAGTGTTTTTATTTTTTTTATTTTTCAGTCATCACATTTGATTTTTAGTGAAGTTAAAAGAATATTTAATGAGACTTTAATGTACAACACATGAATAATTTGAATCCAGCTGATTAAATAAGCTTTTCTAGACGAGAGCTTTTAATTTAGAGCGCCGTGCTTGGCGGGTTAATTAGCGACTTGTTACTGATTGGCAGCTTTTTAAAAAACGGTTTTTAGGTCGCGTTTCTTTTTCTGCATCAGGACTGAGAGACGGAAGCGTTATTTTAGTAAATAACATCCTTCAGATAAGTCGCTGGTGTGTGTGCATTCTGGTGCATTCTGGGTAACTGCAGGTTAAGGTGTACGAGGGAAACGGAAGCAGGTGTTTAAAGCTTTGTGTGCAGCGAGACTCCGTACACACCGGTCCTCTCTGTGTCTGGAAGTGTGTGTTTTGGCAGTGTGTGTACATCAGGAATTAAGAACAGAGGGGGGCTGAGCAGATGGGCCCCGTGAGGCACCTGTGGATGGTGTGTACATATTTACTGCTTGATTTCTGACTCTGTCTTCTCTCTGTGGACCCGGAGCAGAGAAAAATGATCTCCAAACTTCCAAATTTGCATAAAAATACAAAAAGAAAGTGTTAACGGTGTCATATTGTGTTTCTGGGTGGTTTTGGGGGTTTTGAGGGAACTAATTCAGCCGCCCGTCGGCCACATGCCCGGCAGATGGAGGTGTTTTTTAGCTCTTATCCTGCCCCCTGGAAGCCAAAGCAAATAGTTTTATCCTGTTGTGGTTTTCAGGTCGGGATGTTTTCTCATCTCTGCCTGCTTTTCTGTCTCCACACAGAGAATTTTCAACTCATTTGTGTACACGGAGAAGACGTCAAATGGAGAGACGGAAGTGCAGCAGGTGAGTAACAAAGGCCCCGACTCTGTGTGTGTGTGTGTGTGTGTGTGTGTGTGTCTGTGTGTGTGTGTCTGTGTGTGGCTGTGTGTGGCTGTGTCTGTGTCTGTGTCTGTGTGTGTGTGTGTGTGTGTGTGTGTGTGTGTGTGTGTGTGTGGAGTCTCTTCACTAATGGCTGAATCAAACACTCGCCATCAGAGGAAAAGGGAGATTTATTAAAATTCTGTTGCTGTTGTCTCGTTGGCCTTGAAGGTTCCCCATCTGGTTTCCTTCTTGTTAGTGCGCTCTCACACTCTCTGTCTCACACTCTCTGTCTCACACTCTCTGTCTCACTCTCTGTCTCACATTCTCTGTCTCTCTCACTCTCTGTCTCACTCTCTGTCTCACATTCTCTCTCACTCTCTGTCTCACATTCTCTGTCTCACTCTCTGTCTCACATTCTCTGTCTCACTCCCTGTCACATTCTCTGTCTCACTCTCTGTCTCACATTCTCTGTCTCTCTCACTCTCTGTCTCACTCTCTGTCTCACACTCTCTGTCTCACATTCTCTGTCTCACTCTCTGTCTCACACTCTCTGTCTCACATTCTCTGTCTCACTCTCTGTCTCACCCTCTCCTCCCTTCTCCTCAGTAGAAGCGTGCACGGGTGTAGGCAGGAGAATGAGAGGCTTGAAGGAGAGGTGCCATTTGAGCTCGAAAGATTTAATTTCATCCAAATTATTTGTGTTCGGTATTTTGAAACAACATTTTGTGTGTGTGTGTGTGTGTGTGTGTGTGTGTGTGCTTACATAAAAGGGGTCTTGGAAGAGCGATGGTAAACACCAGAGTGGTAAACAGCCACCAGCAAGAACAGAAAGGCTGATGTTTGCACATCTCCTGTGATTATGTTGTGGTGTGTGTGTGTGTGTGGTGTGTGTGTGTGTGTGCGTGAGAGATATAGCCATTCTCACCTTGCAGGTATTTACTGTTGGTGACTCACATCCCTCATCTCATGTGTTTTCCTCACTAATTGACACAGAAAGCCACGTGCACACGCCTCGCCGTGCTTCCTGCTTATGAAATGTGAAAATAATCCCGACCTGTTGTGCAGGTCTCACTACATTAAACACGCTCTCTGGAAGCATTTGCTTTCAGCGCCGATTCAGAGGGGACTATAAGGTTAGAAAAGCCCTCCCAGGGTGTGTTAATAAAGACTAAAGAACCAACGTTCAGGTCCCGGGTCAGTTCTGTTCTCCTGAGTCGGGCCTGAGTTTTACTGGAAGATTTTAGATTACCCACTGCTCAGAAATAGAATCCGTTCCAGATGACAGCGAATAATCCAGAGGAAGTTTTTAATCAATCACGTTGGGAAGGCGTCAGAAGGTGAGTGGAAACCCAAATCAGGAACCCACTGAGGATGGGAAGCTGATCCTGATGGGACGCGGTTTCCTGATCGCTGAACGGGCTCCGGCGCCGCTCTAGCTGCACTTAATCTGAGTCAGCTCTGGGGAGCGGGCCAACCTGTTAGAAGCATCTCTACCTTCATCTGCTGGCAGCCACATGAGGCTGAGCATGGTCCTGCACCACCCAAGGGCCCAATAGGACCTATGAGCTCATCCTGGTGTGTAACAGAATTCAGCGTTAGCTAGCAGGTCTGTGCTGCCCTCCCCAGACCACCAAATGGGGCATACTGGAGGACGTTCTCCACGGCCGCTCCACGCTGGGGTGATTGGGGGTGTGTGTTATTTTTAGCAGTGAGCTTTTGACGGACAGGGAGGCGACGTGCGCCAACAATTGTGAGGCAAAGTCGAGGAGGGAGAGGGAGGAGAGACGAGGCGTGCAGAGAAGAGAGAAGTTTCTCTTTTAGATATCTATTATTCAGAGATCTGCAGACAGCCGTCACATCTCTGCTGGCGTCTCCATCATGAATTTATTCCGCTTGTTTTTCCTTCTGATTCGTGGCGTTAGCGATGCCGCTGGCTGCTCCCAGGCTCTCCCGCTAATTTAAATTGCTGCCAACACGCTTCGCTCTGACATGCGTCACGGCAGAAATCGGCAGTCCCTTTTGTGGGCCCCTGCCTCGGCTCTGCCATCCAGCGAGGACCTTCAAGGACCTGACGACTCGGAGATGCCGAAAATAAGAAACCCGTGATTCTGAGCTCACGTCATTGACGTTTCCTCGTGTTTTCCTGACACTTCTGGTTCAAACACGTCCGGCTGAATGACATCAGCGGTGAAACCGGCTGTTGGGTCGGGTGGTGACGACAGGAGAAGGCGCCGCACCACCAACGTAACAGATTAATGCAGCTGACTGAGGATGCAGAAGCATCGCGCCACTGCTCACGCACGAACCAGGAAGTGGCTTCGGTGACGTGTGACCTGCTGTTTTGGCCGGAGTGATGAAACCGCCTGGAAACTATGATAATTGTTCAAACCCCTGCTCTCAATTCACGTGGGAATTCACAGCAACGGCTGTGGCACCACGGTCTGAATTGCAGGTTTCCTGATTGTCCAAACCTCAGCCAGCGCCCCCCCCCCCCCCTTAACCCTCTCTGGTATTTTAAAGCACGTCGAGGTTTCGCCCTAATCGCTTCTGGCAGACTGGGAAACCTCAAAACTCCACAGTGTGAGACGCGGGAGCGCGCCCGCCGGACGGCCTTCCACGGGCAGCGGCAGACCCTGGATCCGTTTGGAGGGTTCCGAGTGGCGAGGAGTTCCTGGTTTCCATCCTCACCCCCCTTCTGTGCTGCTAGTGAACCCCATGCTGCCATGTGTGATGTGCTGTGTGTTTTCAGTGCTAATGCTGCTCCTTTTTGTGGTGTTTTGGATGTGGTGCACGAGCGGTCAGTACAACCCCGTTGCTAACGTCGGTGGCCAATTTTTTTCCACTCTCCACCATTTATTGGTCCCCGAGCAAAGCCAGAAAGTTGTAAATTCCAGTTTTCTCAAGGTTACAACAATGGCGCTATTCCACAAGTCATGAGCCAACTATCAGATCATGGGATGGATTTTGAGTTAAGAAGAAGATCTGTTACAGATTAAATACATGTGATGTTTCAGATTAAGTGGATTTCACTTGCTAACAGATCCCCACCAACATCCTTTAAGGTGAAAGAAAAAGCTGGAACCTGCTGCGGAGAGCCGGGTGTGTGCTGCTTATTAGCGCCCCCCCCAGGAGGCTGCCGCAGAGCTGCTTATTAGTTACCCCAAAAGAGCCAAAACCCTCATTTGAAAGAGCAATGTGTGCTCAACCAGACCAGGGACGTACAGACAGTCTCAGCTGTGGAACAAAGTAGTTGCCTTGTTTTGGTCTAAAAGTGGTTATTTTATCCTCCTCGGAGGTTTGAATATGGCTAAAATTGTGCCGAAGTGTTGCTGTGCCAAGCTAGCGCTAACGTTAATTAACATTGCAAACGATAGTACCGCTATAAATTATTCAGAAACCTGAAAATTGCATTAGAGGATTAAAGATTCGATATGAATTTAGATTTTTAGACAAGATTAAGATGTACTTTATTCATCCCCGTGGGGAAATTGAATAATAGGAGGAGGGGATGTTGGTAGACTCTGTTGGTAACTAGTGAAGAAGCTGTCAAGACATTACCAACAGTCCCAAATTAGTTCCTAAAGATTCCTTGAGTCTAAACGCTGCATCCATCCTGGGAAATGGGAAAGTGTTTCCTGGTTATTCTTTCCCCAGATTACTCATCCACCCGCCCTGTCTGTGCTTCTGTGTTTATGCAGCTGGCCAAGAAGATTCGGGAAAAGTTCAACCGCTACCTGGACGTGGTGAACCGGAACAAACAGGTGGTGGAGGCCTCGTACACGGCTCACCTCACCTCTCCGCTCACCGCCATCCAGGACTGCTGCTTCATCCCTGCGTCCATGATGGAGTGAGTCTTCTCCCATACATACACATACGCACCAATAATGTCGCTGCAGGAGTGTTTAACGAGCGCAGAGATGTGATTGATCAGTGGGTTGATTAAGAAAATGACAATATTATCACAATAAAAGCAATTAGCTGCGTTCCTGTTAGCTAGCTTAGCATTTAGAACTGATGCTTGCCGATATATTGGTGCAAGTCAGCGGCGCGTAAATACATGTGATTTTTGAGCCAGTCATTGTGTCCAGTGGGTGTCGAAGCAGAACTCGGGTATGGGGGGGGGGGGGGGGGGGCAGCTTTCAGTTCTAATCTACAGTGCCGCAGCTGTCTGTACTCGTCCCCCTCTTCTCTCCATTTCTGCCTCCCTCTTTATCAGCCCGCGCGAGCGGTCGATGTCCTCTGAAGCTCTTCACGCCGCAGACTTCACAGGATGCGGGGGCTGTGTCAAGGTCACCCGACCAGAATAGTGCACGTGACATATTTCACACGCGACTCGCTCAACAGTTGTTTATGCTCCTCGGTCGCCCGAACGGGGCTTCGATTTGCAGCAAAAGGAACGTTTGGTGCAGACGTTGCTCACGGGTGAAAGCGGATTAGGCGAGAAGAGAAGAGTCGATGATTCGGGGGGAATGAAACCGTGTCGGTGGTGGGGGAGGACATACCAAACCCAAGATGGCTCTGACAGATCTCTGAACTTCAAAGAATCATCCTCAGGGGACGGAAACCGCACGGCACTATTGCCCCCCCCCCATTCAGTGTTTCATGTGGGATCGTGACATCAGCAGCACCGAGCAGAACAATCGGATCTGTTTTCCTAATAATTGTTCATCAGAGAAGATGAGGAGGCTTCGCTGTGCGTCAGCAGGGGTGGAGATTTTCACGACTTTGTGTCTAAAAATAAAGAGAACCCGCTTTTGAATGCTAAGAAAGTGATTATTGCCCGTTCCTCCTTTATAGGCTGCTTAATTTGGCCAATATTGACTTATTGCACAACTTTTAGCTTTGGCCTTTGGTGCAGACACGATGATTTACAGTCGTTAAGTAAATGGGAATGACAGACAGAGAAGTTGGGCAAACTATCCACCCAAATCTGAAGTTCAGCAGACTGGAGGCCGCTTCCGGACGTCCTTTATTCGTCTCTAGCATCAGCTGCTCGTCGGGGTCTCGGTCAGGTCAGCCGGTTTAAAGGGGGATCAGATGATTCACAGGGTGTCCATGTCTGCTAGGTGTCAGGCTAACAGGCTATCATTCACTCAGAGGCCACCGGGGGCAGCGCTTAGTGCCCACTGGTATGCTTTAATCACCAGTCTGTCTCAATGGCAGCCTGTACCCAGAAATAGCCAATAAATGTGGGTCGCAGCTCAAAAGCGTGCGCCTCTGTGAGAGTAGCGTAATATTTTTAACATGCTCTCCAGGTGCTCATTTTAACGGTTCCACCGTCGCCGATTTGGTAAAAAAAAAAAGTGGCAAGTGTGCTTTGGAGCAACACAGATGGAGTTTAATGGTGTCACAGTTCAAGAAGAGACAACCTGTAAATGGCGCGCGCTAGGAAAATGTTATTCATGTGATCCAGAGTTGTTCCGAGTGGGAACAAAAACACCGGTGGTGGAGGACAGATGGGTGGTGGGATATTGTAAATGTTTGCCGGGTCTGATTCTTTCATTTCTTTTGTGTCAGAAGAACGATGTTTTCCATTTTAGCACATTTAGCTCCAACGCCGCTGTACAGTTGTATCATATGAGGGTCAGTATTCCAGAATTCCTAACAGCGTCGACGCTGTTGGGCTACTTTGGAGCTCCCCTTTCGTAGGAGCGATTCTCACCGTCTGAGCCCCTGGAAGAGGTCCAGACCAGAGCAAGTGTGTGTGTGTGTGTGTGTGTGCGGAGCAGAACCAGGAGCTCCACATTAACCCAATGTTGTGGTTAATGACCTCTGAGGAGACGGGAAAATACCAGGAGACCTTCAGAGAACTTGAGCGGGGCTTAAATCTGTTTTCCCTCTCTTAGCCGCCTTTACCTACATCTGCCTCCTCATTCCTTCTTTTTCCTTCCATCTTTCCTCTATTGCTCCTTCCTGCTTCCTCCCATCCTGCTAGTGTTTCCTCTCTCCTCCAGTCCGTTGATTATGCATCCAATGGTCGACCTTCTTCCCAATACTCCAGGACCGCTGAGCTCTTCGATGTGGACCCAACACTCACAGCTGAGACCGTATTAAATGGTGCCCGTGTTTTCTTACTGCATCTAATGAATCTGTGCATGAAATATGATCCTGTTTGACACATCTTCAGGACACGGATACAGAATTCAATCATTCCCGAGTCGTCTTTAAGCTCTTCTCAGTTCCCACTAGCATGTTTCCTGCTGTAGCTGCTGCTCTTCTCTGGGGGGGGTCCTCCGTCCATTGAAGCCTGCACCACAGCAAGCCCCTTCAGAGTCATTGTACTCGCCGGGCGTCTTCAGAGATGCGCGATAGCTCGTTCTCCTATTGCGGGTTTGGCTTTTCTCCCCAGTGTGTGCTAGCTAGCGCCAGCAGGAGCGGCTTTGTTTGCGCGGCGTCCAAAAACTGCGGGAATGTGTGCGTCTGCCTGGTTCAGGTCGAAGCGAGTCGATTTGAACGATGCTAATGATAGCGCTGCCGTATAGTTTTCAACATTTGTCTTTTAATCACTGCAGAGACAAAGGTCCCATTTGGCAGTTATGGTAATCAAATGCGACAATGCATTATTAATAACGTACATATTCAGAAGAGGAATCGTTTAAATGCATTCGTTTTGGAGGATTTGCCGCTGTTCCTTATGTAAATCCAGCCGGTGGTTGTTTTGCTGCATCCGTCTGCTGAGTCTATATTTTCAGGCGCCCATTAAGATGTCCGATCAGCCTCCGCCCCCCCTCCCCTGCTCTCATAAGCTCCTACGGTTTTTGATGTGAAATTCAAAGCGGCTGCAAATGTATTTTTTATCTGGCGCTCATTGTGCCGCGCGTGCTGCCCAGCGCTTGTATGCAGAGCGTGCTGAAGGAGAATGGTAATGACTTTAGCCTTGTGGGACCGGGAGTGAATGGAGTTCAAACGCAGCCTGTACATCAGAGCACCTGTCAATCACAGCCGGCCCAGCGCCAGCGCCACGAGCGGGGGTGTGTGTGTGTGTCTGCGTGTGTGTTTGTGTGCTCATGAAGGTGTGTGTGTGATGGGGCGGGGCCACTCGGAGGAAGGGAAGGATCAAAAGCTCGAGGATAAACATGTGTCTGACCACCTTTTAAGATGAAAACTGTTTAAGATAAGGTGATTATTTTTGGCCCTTAAGCTCCTCCATAGCTGACCTGATTGAGCATTCAGCACCCACCCCCCCACTCTGTTCCCACCCTGCTAATCCATCATTTCCTGTTTACTCATATATGTTTTTGGTCCATCAACCCCTCAAACGTTGCCTGTCTGTCTGCGTTTAGGTTTGATGGGAACTTCAACGCCAACGTCTCCAAGACCATCTGCTGCGACAGACTCTCCCCCACCGTCAGCAGCCGAGCTTTCAACCCCGGACGGGATCTCAACTCAGGTTTGTGGCACAAACCAGCTCGCTTTTACTTCCTTTTCCTCTTTTTTTCCCCCCTCCTGATATGTGTTCACTATGTTTTACTGTGCTCTTCTTTAATGTCTGTCCACTGGTGCATTCAGGGTGCTTCAGTGACAGCTCTTTATTGTTCCCATCTCTCCCATAATGCATTTCTCAGGCACATCCTTCATCACTACCACCTGAATATGACGCGTTCCCCTGCCGCAGAAGTCGGCCTGTGTTTGATTAGAAAACAGAAAACAGCCTTATCTGGAATAAAGTCCAACTTTCCCCTGCTGTGATTTCCTGTCCGGCTGCCATTGCTGGCCTCTTGATGCGAAGCTTTTGTTCTTCTCACAGGCTCCATTTCCCAGAATAATGCACCGCTTTCAGTGAATTTCCCGCAGAAACTCTCTTTTTTCAGTCGCACGTTGTAAAAGCTGTAATTCCCTTCAGGAATTTGCTTTTGGGAGAAAGAAACGAATCATTTCTGTGAGCTTTACGAGCCAAAGACGAACCCTCGTCCCTCGATATTTGCTGTGGAAACCACGTGTGAATATATAACAGTCACATTTCGTGCCAGATAAATCATATGAACCAATAAAACAAGGCAAGTTTAGACTTTAAAGCGTGATTGCAGGCTGAATTATTAATGGATGTTGTAATCTCAGAAGAACGTCCTGCTCTGAGACGTGCACAAGCCCCCAGTGAAACGCATCATTAAGGGCTTATTTCTCCCCTCTTTGACTGTTTTTACTGTATTTTTGTTTGTATTTGGCTTACGTATGTGTTCAGAGGACACTTTTCCTCTTTATCGTGCGTATTTTACATTAATTGGCCCGCGCTTTTCGTCGACAGTGAAGTTCCTGTTCTCCTTCCAACCCCTTTGATTGTCCTCCCATTACTCCGTTACCAAGGCAACGTGCTCTTCTCTCTGTAAACCTTTCAAAATGACTTCCATTCATAAAACATTGTGTTGAATTTTATTTCGCTCACAAACCGGCCCCCCCCTCCGCTCCCATCTCCCCGTCCCACACACTCGGCCCTCCTTGACCTGCGATTTCCCAGCGTATTCATTCTCTCCCATTTGTCTCGGGCCAGTCTAAACAAGCTGTTTCGGTGGGACAAGTGGGAGGGAGGGAGGGAAGGAGGGAGGAGTGGAGAGTGTGATGGACGATGGAGGGAGAGAATAATGAATGAAGGGTTAGTAAAGAAGAGAGGAGAGCTGCTCCAAATGGAGGTATTGAGGTGGGGTGACGGTTGGAGGACTTCCCTCGCCTCTCCTCATCTGTGCCTCGTCCCCTTCAGCTTTTTGGAGCAATTTAAAGATGTGGAATCACCTGAGGACGTAACCGAAAACACCGTTTTGAAGGTGTTATAGCGATTGAAACTCGACCTTGGGTCGCGAGGCGTGATGCGTTCAGGGACGTTGTACAGCGTAAAACAGACATCGGCCTGAATGGAGACGCACGACCTGGATGTTTAGGTAAAAATGTACTGAAGGAATAACCAGCCAGGGTCTACTTGGAGGAAATGGGGTTCTTTCGGGTGCCAGTTCTTGACGTGTCCATTTGTTTGAGGGGGAAACGTAAACATGTGTGGCGGAGGGGAGTATTGTAGTTGACGTGTGTATAGAGCCCTTCTTCTCTCTCAAGTCGCCTGAGTTGTTCCTGTTTACGTGATCCTCACAGACAGATGGAGCAACGGAGCGGTGATGGTGGAAGGAGATGTAAACGATGTGCAGTTGACGCCTTCCACTCCCGGACTCCCTCGTTAGTTGATATTACGACCTGGGAAACGTTAAAACCGACTCTTCACAAGCGTGTAGTCCCAAGCCAGCAGGACTCTCGAGGCACGGCTCTGTAGAAGAACGGGCTTTGGCATATTCAGCAGATAGCAAAGCAGAAATGTAAATCCTGGCTTCATTTCCACAACGGAGGGCTTCTTCTCCCTCTTCCTGGTGCCACATCCATAGTTCACGTTTGTATTTCTGCCCCTCCACGTCGGTCCTTCTTGTGGGAGGCCGTCTTGTGTTGCAGTGAACAGAAAAAGGAAGTCGCTGGCTTTGAGACTCGATGACCTTATGAAAGAAAAATCTGTTGGTGTTGAGCAAACAGGCCTACTTGGGTTTGTTGTTCCTGCAGCGCCTGTGTTGCTGTTATTCCAGCCTTCCCTGCAGACCCCGGACGTGAGTGAAGGAAGGGTTCCGAACTTTCGGCTCCTCCTTTGTCTTCTCGGTTAGTTTTGCAGGCTGCTGTTATCACACTGTTGCTGCTGATTGCGGTGAAAAGGAAGAGCGATCCAAGTTTACGCGATGGTCCCGTCCCTCTTTGGCCCGAGGCCTACCTCCTTCTGTGTGCAGGTTCCAATCATGCGGCTTTGCGTACAGTGCTTCTTCCCAGTTCTCGCTGGAAGCGGTCCAGTCGGCCACGATGACGAATGTTCCAGAGCTCTTCGTTTTTCATTCTTTAAGGTTCTGCTTTCACTTGCAGCAGCCCACAGTTGGAAACCTGTCAGAGGTCCTGCTGGAAATACCCCTTCCAGTTTAGACAAGTGCTGTGTGAGTGGATGGATGTGGCGGCAGATATTGGTCATGGAAACCAGTCAGCTGGTTTCAATATCTGCCTATGGAATATATAGGAAGGGTCTTCACCCTTCCTTGGTCCTCCTTTCTCAGGTTTCCCCCCTGTTTGTCTGCTCCTTGTTGTTCTCTCCACATTCCGCTGCTACTCATCCCTGATTTTTAACGTGTTGCGCCCTTTTTTCTCTGCAGTTCTGGCAGACAATCTGAAGTCCAACCCAGGAATAAAGTGGCAGTACTTCAGCTCTGAAGAGGGCATCTTTACGGTCTTCCCGGCCCACAAGTTCCAGTGTAAGGGAACGTACGAGCACCGCAGCAGGTAACGACACGTTCTCTGCCCACGTTAGGATTAGGAGTCCAGTTTAAGGTTTAATTCAATATGAAATGAGGATTTAGCCTAAAGCTAGCCAACAGGCTAGTTACTGTACAGTGTCCTCCTCCTCCCCCACTCCTCTCCTTCATCCCTGCTGCCCTCACACGCCCCATCCACACGTGCCCTTGGCAGGAATGCGGCTCCGTACGGACGAAGCCGCTTGGAATTTTACACCTCCAGTGTTGCCGGGTTTATTTATTTTCTTTTCGTGACCGCGGCGAAAAGGCATCGCTGTCTCTGGAGTCTATTTGGATTCTTGTCTAGCCTCGACAATTTGTCACTTCTTTCTACTTTATGTTCAAATTGGCGTATAGCCACTGGAAACATTTCCATTTCTTTATTTACTCCTTTGTCTCCATGTCCAGAAAGACCAGACGGTCCCTCTGATCACACTGCATATCTGCATTAAGACATATATAAAGTATAGAAGGCAGCACCAGGCCAAGAGTGAGCTCAGTCCTGTTCAATGATGTCACTGTTTTTCTTTTCTGAGGTATCTATAAAGTAAATATTATGCACTTTTATGCCCCGACTGACGGTAAAAGACACTAAAAGCTGTTGGGAAAAAGAAAAGGCCTTTTGTAGGATTCCTATAGCGGGAATTCTGTACACGGCTTTAGCTGGATAACAGCAATGACAGCGTGACGTGAAGAAAATGTCGAGCAACTGCCAAAACTAACAGTAAGGGGGGCGGGGGGTCTCTGAGGAAAAGTGGAGCTGAGTGAAGAGAAAAGCCAGAGAAAAGGTTAAGAAAAGACAAAATGGCTGAGACAGATCTAGGTGAAGACTTGAAAGGATCTGTAGTGTTTGAAGGCCTGTTGATGACGCTTGTTTGTGCCTGCAGGCCCGTGTACGTGTCAGCCGTGCGTCCTCAGTCCAAACACATCGTGGTGATGGTGGATCACGGAGCGTCTGTGACCGACACCCAGCTTCAGATTGCCCGAGACTCGGCTCTGATCATCCTTAACGCCATAGATGAGCACGACAAGGTTTGTCGTGGGGGCGGCGGCCTTTTTCCCCCCACATCAGGGGAGGTGAGGACGCCATGGATGTAACGGTGTCGCTCCTGCTCCTCCTCCCGCAGGTCTCGGTCCTGTCGGTGGCAGATGCGGTCCGCTCCTGTTCTCTGGACCAGTGCTACAAGAGTCTGCTCTCCCCGGCCACCAGCGAGACCAAGAGGAAAATGACCACCTTCATCTCCAACATCAAAGCCTCCGATGGAGCCACGCAGCACGCCACGGGGTTCCAGAAGGCCTTCCAGCTGCTCCGGAACACCAGCAGTCTCTCCAAACAGAGCGCCAGTAAGGAAATTCTAAACAGCGGATGGTTCTGTCATGGATTTGGGGAGCTGAAGGCGAGCGTTGTCTTTCAGCCACCGACATGGTGATCATCTACCTGTCGTCGGGCGTCACCTCCAGAGAGTCTTCAGAGCAGGAGAAGAGGGCGACGCTCAGCGTGGTCAGAGAGGAGAACCGGCATCTCAACAACTCCGTCATGATCCTCACCTACGCTCTCATGAATGGTACGTCCCCCCCACAAATTTCTATTTGCCCCCATCTGCCACACACTTTAGGAGCACTTGATGAATGTTTGAACTTAAACATCAAAATGATTATTATTTCTGCTGCGGCGCTTCCTTTTGTGTTTCTGGAAGAGAAGACTTTGGGTTAGAGAGGTGCTCTGAAACCTCAAAGGATCTTTTTTCCCTCCTTTTTCCAGCCCGTGTTGTCTGTTTTTGTGCTGTCCTTGTCCATCTATCTGCATCTTTAACCTCCTCCATATACAAGCACACACACACAGGCACACATAGTCTCACATGCATTAGTCCACCATTATTACAAATTATTTTTTTGTGTCTGAAAATGGAAATGAGGTACATCTAAAAGACGAGAGAGAGCACGACTTCAAAGGCTGCTTTCCCCTTGTGAGTGTGTGTGTGCGCGCGTGTGTGTGCGCGTGTGAGACTGACAGAGGACCTTGGCTGCTTAAAAGAGGTTCATGATGAAAAGGATGCAGAAATCTATCAACCTTTGAGTTTATTTGCATTGCATATTCAGAAAAAAACGTTTGTTTTCTTCCTGCTGCTGTTGCACACAGCTGTGTGTGTCCGTGCTCACCTTTGTGTCGATGCTATTTTATTCAGTTATATAAATTGTTTTGCTTGCACATATAAATTATACATATTATTCAGCCATATATGTAGTATTCCAGTTCTTCATGGTGGTTTTGCATCAATCGTCTGGATCCTTTCGGGATATTTACTCCTCGGGTTAATTAATGAGACGGATTCTGCCGTCAACACTTGACGTTGTCGCCCATGACGACGTGCGCGGCCTCACACCGAGATGGCGAGCAGAGCAGATCTGTGGCTTTAAAGGGGGATTGCGGTGTAATCCAGCCAGTTACTGTATACTGGCAGACACCCTCCGCCTCTAACCTCTCCTCACGTCGCGAGATGCCAAACGCTCCAGGTGACAGCTGCGATAGCCGTAGTTATCCGTTCTCCTACGAGTCGCCGTATCTGCTGTGCAAATGCGCATTAACGTCTCAGCGGCATATTTTCTTTGATGGGATGAAGGGTTTATTCGTGCCTCGACCCCCTAAACTGTCTCAGATGACGTTTGTCTTTGGCAGAGCATTGGGATCGTGCTTATAAAAGTTAGAACGACGCGGGTTTACAAGTCATGACCTGGATTAGGAAGCATCTGCCGCTGACGCCAGAAATCCGCGGTGTATCTGAGAGTATAGTCTTTGATTAGCGATGGTTAAATTCAGGTCTAGGTAGAGGAAAAGTCGTGTCCTGTTTTTGCAAAAGAATTGATCTTTTTGTGCTCCTCCCACTCTTCCTGCCTCTTTTCTGTCTTTCAACAGGACCTTTCCCAACCCCGTTTGATAAAACCAATTTTCCTCATTCAAACTCATCAATATCCTAATTTTAATTTCTCCCCACTTACCTCCAGAGGGGGTCACCGGTCTGAAGGAGTTGGCCTTCCTGAGGGATCTGGCGGAGCAGAATTCGGTGAAATACGGGGTCGACCGCTCGTCCGACAGAGACTGCTCGTCTGTGGCGTCCTCGTCGGGTTCATCGGGGGCTTCCATGATGCCCGTGGTGAAGGGAGGCATGATGGTGCTTAACCAGCTCAGCAACCTGGAGACCACGGTGGGACGCTTCTACATTAACCTGCCCAACCGTATGATCGATCTGGCCCGCTTCAGCCTGCCATATACTGACCCCATGGGCGACGGTGAGTGCTCTGTGTACAGGCTGGGAGATGCTAACGCTAGCTGAGCCACCAATTTAGTGAGTTTAAGTGAAACCTCCCTTACTTAACCTGAGCTGATCAAATATCCACGCCTGCTCTGATTCCAGGATTCATCATGACCGTGAGCCGGCCGTGTTACTTTGGTAACCTGCTGCTGGGCGTGGTCGGGGTGGACGTCAACCTTGCTTACATTTTGGAAGATGTCACGTATTATCAGGACTCGCTGGCTTCGTACACGTTCCTCATCGACAATAAAGGTCAGTCGGAGAGAGAAATGGCGCTGGATCGGAGCGAGCCCTCCAAGAAGTTCTGATTGTAATGTGATGTGAATACTGCTAATTGAAGCAACCCCTGTGAGTTCTTCCCGTATCAAATCACACAGTCCTAACTGCATAGAAAGGGTGTGAATTCCTGGAGGGACCGGATATCACAGTGCAGGAAAGTGCAAAGTCTTTTACAACTTGTGCTCGGCTCCAGTTACAGTTGTTACAGCTGCACTACTAAATATGGCTTCACGGGCAGCTTTTCTCTGAGTCCATCTGCAGTAAAAGCAAAAGACAAACAACCCTCAGAGGAAATCGGCTGCCCGGTTGCAGAAATTTGGGTTCTGCACCACTCTCTCATGCATATTTTTATTAGTTAGCGGCGTCAGGTTGTGTGTTTTGCAGCTCTTCCCGTAAATAAAGCGGCTGAGATTGTCTCCAACACTGGCACGTCTTCCTGACCTCTGTTGTTGATCCCTCCTCTGTTTGTTGCCACAGCGGCGGGCTCATGTCCGCTCTGGGTTTGTTTTGGCCTCTCATGAAGGGGGGGTGGGGGGCTCAGAGATGTGCTGAGCAGCAGGTTTTGGCGCCGTGTGTGTTAATGGAGAGTTTTGGACACCAGTCAACATGAATCTAAACTGAGTTTTACCCCGGAGGGTTTTTATTTTTAAAGCTAAAAATAGCAGAGGGGAGAACCTGAACAGTAAACATCTCATCACACCACAACAACCAGACGGGGGTTTTGCATCTGTGGTGCGTCGTCTGCCCGGGAGGCAGCGTCAGTTCAGTTCGCAATATGAAAGAAAATCTGTCTCAAAACAAGCTGGAACAAGACTTTTAAAAGTTTGCAGGATGTTTTGTGGAAATACTTTAGAAGGAAGCAGAGGTGAACAAGTTGAGCCGAGCCACTGTAGACGGACCTGGTTCCTCTTCTGGGGTTTGGCTGGATTCACACGCGGATTTTGTGTGTGTTTAGCTCCCACATTTCAATGAGTTTCTTTATATTTCACTCATAAAATGTTTGTGTTGCAATAAAAAGCCACCAAATTAAAAGTTATGGCTACTCCAAGATTATGAACTCTACATCCTGGTAAAGATTGACATTGAAGGAGTGTAATTCCAGTTATTACCCAGGATTTGCTTTGTCTGCTGCCAGGTAGTGTGCAGATAAATATGATTATGTAAATATTCCGCGTTTCAGCGTCTGGACTAAGATGTGTAAACTGGAAGCACGTTTGCATGTTGGTCAGACGGCATTTAATTATACGTATTTAACTGAAGTGAAAAGGAGGTTCTGTCGTTTGTGTGTGGACAACGATGCTTTGTCTAATAAGTCATTAAGATTGTGGGACTCGGCAGGTAAAAATGTCTTTAGTGGAGCTTCTTTTCCAGCAGATTAGTTGAATCTTGCGCCAAAACGTTTATTTTTATTCCTCCTTAAGTGAGTATGTGTCTGTTAGAAGTCTGCTTATTACTGCGCAGCGCTCTAGTTCACCTAAAAGCAGAGTTTCATAGGTGTAGCAACACACGCGTGATGCATCTACCCTTAAAACGCATAAACTTTAGGACCTTATCTTAGCCAGGCCCTTTGATGTCGCGCTGCGTTTAGAGGTTGTAGGAAATTCCAATACTTCTATGACGGCTTCATAATGTCTGCATTGAAATAATTACTTATGAATAAAGTCAAGTGGAGGTTGAAGGTTTTCTACCTGTGCTGTTTCTGAGCAGTGATGACTGAATGAATCTTCCTCCCAGGTTACACCTTAATGCACCCATCACTGACCCGGCCTTACCTGATGACGGAGCCCCCTCTGCACACCGACATCATCCACTACGAGAACATCCCAGGATTTCCTGCTGTCAGGCAGAACATCCTCGGGTAAGAACCGTTGAGGACCACCGGCACAAAACAAGAAGAGTTCCTCCTCCGGATTCTAATGATTTCTCTTTGACGCCATCGTCCTTCCAGCCTCCCTCTGGGGAGTCAGATCATCACCGTGCCGCTCAACTCGTCTCTGTCCTGGCACACAAACAGGCTCAGAGACGTCAGTAAAGACATGTACAACGTCAGCTATGCCTGGAAACTGGTAGGTTCACGAGATTTAAAGATTAAAAGTGTTTCCTGGTCATGATTGGGGTTAAAAACGGCTGCTCCTCTAGTGTGATGTCGCAGCAGCGCGACACATTAGAGTTAACAAGCCTCATGAATCGTGCTGCTCTGCACTTTAATGTCATTCCTGCTCTGAGCCGCGTTCTCCCCCCACTGATGAATGACAGAGGTGACCTCAGGTTATCTCCCAGCTAATTGGCTGAGTGCGGCGCATCTCGCTGCTCCCGTAGAACACCACCGTCGCCCTCGGCAACCCAGCGGAAAGATGCCAAAGTGGGAAAGTTGCGATGTGGATAAGACCCGAACGGAACCGCTCCGCCTGGCAGAAGAGAGACTTTAACAGCAGAACACTGCAGCCGTGAAGGGGGAGAGCGTTCCCATGTGAGCCCCCCCTCCGGAGGAGCTCCGTGGTCTCTGCTCCCACATTTCCAGCAGTGGCGCACCTTCCCCTGTTAGATGGTGGGATGAAGCCCAAACGGCCCAGAACCCGGTCTGGGCGTCGTGTGTGTGTGAGGTATAAATGGCAGCGGAGCGGCAGAATCATCACACCCGGCCTTTGTTTGCCTGCTGACATTTAGACATTTGGCAGGAGGGAAAATATCACACTTAATTCCGACATTTTCTCTCTCCTTCAAAGGATTCTGACCTTTAACTCTTCTTTCAAGTGCGGCCTTGGGTCCGAGCGTGTCACGTCGGACACGTGTCGAGCTGCTGAAACCTCCAGAGCCGTCAAACTGACCTCGAATGAGATCCCGAGTCCCATTCCGGACTCGATGGATCCAGAATAAGGCTCATCGAACCACAACCTGTCGTTGGGTTCTTGTTGGAGTGGTTCATTTGGGCCTGCTCGCCTCATGTGGAGGCCACGACGTGGAAGCAGCTGTTTAAGCAGACAAATGCTCCCTCACGAGACGCTCGCTAAGAGTGACGGGTGTGTGTGTGTGTGTGTGTGTGTGATGTCACGGCCTCCCTGGCTCCCTGTTTGTGTGAAGCCGTCGCATTCGCGGCGTAATCTCCACAATCATCGGCATTTCCCAGCTGCTGCAGCCTCCGTGTCGCAGGATGGTTTCCCATTGTTCCCCAGATTACGGATAATAGATCGAGATCCGTGAGGGCGGCGAACGTTTGGACTCAGCTGCCGCTCTGTCCCCTCAGGTCCAGGACACGTCCTTCATCCTCTGCATCGTGTACGTGCAGCCGGAGATCCCGGTGAAGCAGCTGAAGAACCTGAACACGGCTCCCAGCTCCAAGCTCCTGTACCACCGCTTGGACCTGCTGGGCCAGCCCAGCTCCTGCCTGCACTTTAAGCAGCTCGCAACAGTCGGTAAGATGGCCGCCCCTCCCCCCCCGGGCTCGTCCCGCAGACGCGCGCTGGCGTTTGACTCTCTCCGGTTCCCGTTTTCATCTCAGAATCTCCCACGGTGATGCTGGCGGCCGGCAGCTTCTCCTCTCCTTACGAGCACCTCAGCCAGCCCGAGACGAAGCGGATGGTGGAGCACTACACCGCCTACCTGAGCGACAACACCAGGCTCATCGCCAACCCAGGACTCAAGGTACCGACACCTGAGCCGAAACCACGGCGCCGATGCGGTGGCGTTAATATTCAGGGGGGTTAAAAGGGTAAAACCGCCGTTCTGACAAGTTCCCGTCAGATTTCTGGGAATAACAGGAAGTGAAGTATTGAAATTCCGCTGGAAATGTGATGGGTTGCGAAATAAAACTGTAAAATGTGCAAAAAGAGAATCATTTTCTGCTTCTGTCAGCTCATCCTGTCAAAATGGAAAATGTTTTAAATGAAACTCTTCACTGCATCTTTAAGAAAGAGACAAACCCCATGTGGTTTTGGCACTCTGGCTACATTCCTGTCCTGGGGGGGAGCTTAAAATCTGATTCCCAGGCTACTCTAAAGGACCCCCGCCATGACCTCATCAGAGGTTTGAGGCTGAGGGATGTGATATTTGTGCTCCTCTTTTCCTCATTAGCTCCTTTTTTAAACGAATCCCCGATGAATGAGCCTATCTTAATGTCGCAGTCGTCATCAGACGCTTCCGTCTAAACTAAATTCAAGTTACAGTTTGTCTGAAAAAGTCTGTTTTTGTTGACGACCGCATTCTTAAGTCGCCACCCACCTTAAAAAGCTTCTCCACCTTCCTCTCCTCTCCCTCTTCCTCCGCTGCCCTCTGCAGTCGTCTGTCAGGAACGAGGTTATGGCGACCAGTCATGTCACGGATGAGTGGATGACGCTAATGGAAATGAGTAGCCTCAACTGCTACATTGTGCGCCGTTACATAGCAACGCCCAGCGGGGTGCTGCGGATTTACCCGGGATCCCTGATGGACAAAGCCTTCGACCCGACCCGAAGACAATGGTGAGGCCGGTGAGGGGCGGGAGGCAAGGAGCCGCGAGGGTGCACGAGCACGCGTGTGGTGGCATGAGAGGGTTTGGGGTCGGCTGCGGGCGTTTCCGGTCGCATCGCTGTCCTGATTCATCCGGGCATCTCTCGTAGGTACCAGCATGCTGTGGCTAACCCCGGCCTCATCACCTTCACGGGGCCGTACCTGGATGTGGGCGGGGCTGGTTACGTCGTCACCATCAGTCACACCATTCACGCCTCCAGGTGAGAGCACGAAGGGCTCGTCGCTTATGCAGTTCAGTGCGTAGGCGGGATCCGAACGTCGCACCACAGCTCGCAGCAGCATATGCTAGCAAAGATTTTCTAGGTGCATTTAAGTTCAACTTTTGGATGTTTTTGGGAGCTAAATTGGGTTCATATTTTGTTCCACGTCATCACACGGCTGGCTGATCCAACGCTAAACACAACCCGGGAAGTAAACATAAATCTACGATCCCTCTGGCGTCACATCTGAGCTGATTTTCTTTTTTCTGGCCACATTGGAAACTCTGTTCAGCTCCAAATGGATCAAACAGTCAGAGACTCGATGTCAAAGTATCAAACTTGGTGATTCTGAACCTCGCCGTCGTTTAACTAAAGCTTTAGCCAATAGTGTTTTGTGTTTCTCTATTTTTACCACCCTGGAGGTCATGTTAGCAGAACATGTGATCTTCTAAGATGTGAGATAATTAGAGGTAAGCTGAAGTAGACGGTTGACCTTTTTTTGGCTTCAGGGTTGAGTCACAAGTGACTGGGTGCCCCCCCCCCCCCCCTCCCAGTCTAATCTGGCTTCAGCTATCTCAAAGTGTTCCAAAGCAGCCGCAGGCGAGCCACTCCAACCACTTCCCTCAGCTCTTGGCTGTTGCACCTTTGTGTTTTGGCTGGGCTGTTTTCCGAGGCGGCCCGTTGGATTCGGAGGCTTTCAGAAGTGCGTAACTCCAGCTGCGATTAGGCTGTTGATGCCAAAACACTGTAGGGAAGGATAAAGCACGCCCGTTGGCTGTCGTGCATGTGAAGGTAGATTATAAACACTGCGTACAAGTGTTTGATGCATGGACAGTTCAGAGTCGCGTTTCAGTTGTTGTGGCTAATGCTAATGCTAGCTCAGCATTCAGCAGATCATACAGTTGGCAGCAGGAAAGTTCAGGTTTCCCCTCTAACAGGAGCCATTTCTCCCTCTGTTTGCAGCTCACAGATGGCTCCTGGTTATGCCGTGGCCGTGATGGGTATCGACTTCACTCTGCGCTACTTTTACAAGGTTCTGCTGGATCTGCTCCCCATCTGCAACCAGGACAAGGGCAACAAGATAAGGTAGGAACTGGGAGGATTTGGCCGGTCTGCGTCTCTGCTGCACATCGTGCCATCTCCCTGTTATCAGTTTCTGGTTTCTGATTCTTTTGGCTTAAAAAGAAAAGGTTTTGCTGAGCAGGAACTAAACTTGCAGAGTGATGAGAAGAAAAAAGGGAAAGAGGGAAGGAGAGATAAGCTGATTATCACAGCATTCCAGCTGGGGATGTGGCGCTGTTGTTGTCTCAGTCCGCATACCTTCCCCAGCTTTATGCCCCCCCACATATCTTTTGTCCTCCCTCTTCTCTCATAGTTCCAAATTCTTTCCCTCTTTCTCTTCTGCTCTCTGTCGGTGTTCAGCAGCCATATAAATCAGGATTAGCCCCATAAAAGGAGCTCTGTTCGGCACAACCGTTTCAAAGTTTGATTTTTTAAAAAAGCATATAATGAGCAATGTTCAGCAGGCCGAAATTCGATAAAATATTTGATGAAAATGGTGGAAAAAAAGACTGAAATTAGTAGATAAATGAGACCAAATGAGAAGAAAAACAACATACTTCAAAAGCTCCATCAGCCTCAATAGTTGATGTCATGATTTTGCTATCTTAATTTTAATTGATTAATGTCCATCCCAGGTGCTTCATAATGGAGGACAGAGGCTACCTGGTGGCTCACCCCACTCTCATTGACCCCAAAGGTCACGCCCCTGCAGAGCAACAGCACATCACACACAAGGTAAACAATCGATTGCCACTATCTCACACAAATATACACACCTTAAATATTCCTTTCAATGGTTAGGTTTTTCTCTTTTCCCCTCATCTTCTCCACCTTCTCTTCAATTTTATTGACAGGAGCCGCTGGTGGCCAATGACATCCTGAACCATCCCAACTTTGTGAAGAAAAACCTGTGTAACAGCTTCAGCGATCGCACCGTGCAGCGTTTCTACAAGTTTAACACCAGCATAATGGTGAGAGTCGAACAAATTGAGGCCATTACTGTCCATTTTTAGGCACTTTTCAACGCGTCAAACAAAATATATGAATATGTGATGTGTAGCGCCGCCATCTTGTGGACACCTTAGGTGTTGCAACGTTAGATTGCGAAAGACTCATTGTAAACTTTAGTGTTTAAATTCTAATGTACCAAATTTAAAATGCAACATGTTTTTGTCCATACAATTTTTAAATAAAATGTGAATGTGAGTATAAAAGGATATATTATTTTAGAGTCACATGTCTCTTTCCATATTAGTCAGGCTGTTCATGTAATTTCCTTTAAATTTACAAATGCTTCGCTGAGGCTGTATGTTTCTCTTTTAGGGGGATCTAACCAACCTAGTTCATGGGAGCCATTGTTCTAAATATCGACTGACCCGTATTCCCGGCACCAACGCCTTTGCCGGCATCGTCAACGAGACGTGCGACTCTCTGGCGTTCTGCGCCTGCAGCACGGTGGACCGGCTGTGTCTCAACTGTCACAGGTTCCTCCTTCAGACTCTCAATACGGTCTCTGTTTCTGTCAGTATGATACAGATGTCTTATCGGAACAAAAACCAGTTACAGACGATCCTTTTGTCGGGAAAGCTCTGCTAATTGGTCATTGCATGTTGAAAATCTGGATTTAAAAGGTTTTCTGCCATTTTTCTCTGGAATCCTCTGTGATGTTTGTCAAAAGGATTTCCATAAACTGTCTGATGGAAGACTTTCGAGATGAACTGTTTTGTATTTTCTTCCACAGAATGGAGCAGAATGAATGTGAATGCCCGTGTGAGTGCCCCCTAGAGGTCAATGAGTGTACTGGCAACCTCACCAACGCAGAGAACAGGTGGGTGCAGGTCTACGCAGCATTTAAATTCACTGCTTCATGGCATGAACACAGTTTGAATAAAAGGACTTTATGCTTTCTTTCTCATACGTTTGTGTGGGCGGCTCACCAGAACAGAAGTGTAGTAACGTTAGCATTGACCCACATCCGGCGTGCGCTGTCTCTCTGATGGAGCTCTATCAGAGGGCCCGTTCTGTGCATTTGATGTAATAGTTTCTGCTCCCATTTGTTTGCTGCAGGAATCCGAGCTGTGAAGTCCACCAGGAGCCCATCAGTCTAAATGTGATCGATTCCACTCTGCAGGACACCCTGCCCCAGTGTATCAATACCCGCTGCAGCCAAAGATTCACCAGCAGGTAACGACTTAAACGATAGCTGTTTAGTATATCTGCATGAGTCAAAGTTGAATCTGTAGTTGATTAATGTAGAGCGGTGCCACATACGTGTTTCAAATTAACCAGTCGGAGGAAGGATTAGAGCTAAATTAGCAAACTGGCATTCTCAAATACTACAAGGTGCAAGTTACTTGGAATTGTGCTCAATTCTTCCACACGTTTCTTCGCATTAATGTGGATCTATCGTGAATCAAGTGACGCTAGTGAAACAGCGCCCCCCAGTGGGTGTCAATGGTGCGTTCAAATGTGCTTTTCAAGAAACTAATGAATGCGTCACGATAACACATGAAAGCAAACAATTAGGAAACCTTAATAAAATAACGTCGTAATGATTAAAAGCCGATTAAAAGTTTTATTCCTATTTCTAATTCCTCAATTGTGGTGTTCCAGTGATTGTTTCGGTGTGCTGGACTGCGAGTGGTGCACAGTCGACAGTGACGGCAAGACTCACCTGGACAAGCCATACTGCGCCCTGCAGAAAGAGTGTTTTGGGGGCATCGTGGGTGCAAAGAGCCCCTATGCAGACGGCCTGGGACTGATGGGTGAGTGGACTCCAGCCCAGGAGAAGGAACCCAACTGTTGAAGTGATGGATTATGGTCTGGAGGAGAGGAGCGTCTTCATGTTGACTTGTTGGATGTTGCCCTTTCAATGTCCTTCTCTCTATGCTCTGTCCACTCTCCAGATGAGGAGGTAGCATCTTTAAACATGATCAAGAGCGCCCCCGTGGGTCCAGTGGCCGGGGGCATCATGGGATGCATCATGGTGTTGGTGCTGGCTGTTTACGCCTACAGACACCAAATACACAGACGATCTCACCAGCACATGTCGCCGCTGGCAGCACAGGGTGGGTCTGAGCGTGGCCGTCTTTGCTTTTTAACTTAAAGGTGATGTTTGTAGCCAAATCTGCTCATTAGAAACGCAACCTGCTGCAGTAAAACGGCATCATTAGGTGTTCTACAGCTCTCCTGATGATAAAGAACCACCAGTTTTGATCACATCCATCAACATGTGTGTAAAGACATTGTAATATTGAACCTCTATAAAGTTGCTGGTGTTGAACTTCCCGGTTTCACATGCAGACATTTTCTGTAAATGTCAAGCAGTTCTCAAGTGGAACAATTAGCAAAGCGAGATCCTTACCTTCCTGCTGTTCCTCAGCATGACTGACACAACCCAAAAAAAGCGTGTGAAATGCTGTTGGAACAGCCGTGGCCTCCATGTTTCATTTTCTTTCTTGTTCCCATTATCCTGGCGCTGCTTCAGAAATGTCAGTGCGAATGTCAAACCTGGATAATGAGAGAGACGAGCGGGATGAGGACAGCCACGAGGACCGAGGAATCAGTGAGTACAGCTTGGATTAGACGGCGCGCTGTCGGTTGATCGGCTGTAAACGCCGCTGTTTTCTGCCCACGTCCAGTCAGCAACACGCGCTTCATCGCTGCGGTGATCGAGCGGCACACGCACACGCCTGAGCGGAGGCGGCGGTACTGGGGACGGTCCGGGACGGAGAGCGACCACGGTAAGAACTGTCAAATAAAAGCACCAAAACTATCCACTTCCTAAGCAGCAGTTGTGTCACGACTGACCGAGAGGTCGACGGTTGTGTGTTTTCCACTGTTTTTCCACTTCCTGTGTCGTTCGATCACGTCCCAGGCTCTTTATTCTGGCCCGTGTGTGGCGCTCGCCCCTGTTTGTGGAGCTTAAAGTCTGAAGCGCTGCGAGCGTGGACGGACACTTTCATCCACGCAGCCTTTTACCGCCTACATATCGCATCACTCCACTTCCTGGCAATGAGTGTTTTCAATAAGAGTTGCGTAAGCGGTGAGCGAATAGAGAGAGGAGAGTGGGCCGGGGCTGGATGGGGAGCTGGACAGCTGAGGAGAAAGACGTGTGAAGGCCGGCGTGATAAAATACATAACCGCGCTCCAGCAGCACCTGCAGCTCTCTGACGCACTTTCAAACTAGAGGCCATCAAACCAAACACTGGTCGCGCGGTGCCTTCGCACAAGCTGGTGAACGTTGGCTCTCAGCAGATCAAATATGTGCTGTAGATGAGCAAAACCTGAGCTAATTTTAATTTACAGGCATTAATGGTCTGATTTGCTAGTTGTTTTAAAGTCAGGGACAATGAAAAAGCTTTTTCCTGTAATGTTTTGTGGCTGTTAGATCATCTTTCCCAGCCACTCAGCTTAAAACCCTCCCCAGGAACGGCTGGAGGTAAATCTGTCAGTATAAACGTTCCACTTCCTGTCATCGTCCTATATGGATCGGTGGAAGTTCAGTGTGTTGTTTCCCTCCGACCCAGTAATCCCATTCCTCAGGGAGAGCTTAAAGCTGCCTTCCCACTGCGTCTCTCCGCGTATCCGGGCCGCCATGTTGGCTCCTGCTACCGTCTCCTCAGGCTACATGTATGTTCAAGATGTTCAGGAAGATGGTCATAAATATTCAATGTTCTTATGAAATCGGAACATGCTTTCATCAACATTGTAAATGTGTCTTCACGTGAACATTTAGGACTCCGCATCATTTATTTATTACATCACTTCCTCTAAACTAAACTGGCTGTGGGGGGGATTTATCCAAATGTTCCCGGATCAGAGTCGGATCATTTTGCTGGAATTGGGACCCGACGCCTCTGATCCCGTCTGTGCCGTGTGTGTTCTGTGTCCAGGTTACAGCACCATGAGTCCGCAGGAGGACAGCGAGAATCCGCCCGGGAACAACGACCCGCTCTCCGCCGGGGTCGACGTGGGAAACCATGACGACGACCTGGACCTGGACACGCCCCCTCAGACGGCGGCGTTGCTCAGCCACAAATTTCACCCCTACAGACACACGCACACACACCACCACCCCCTGCACACACACCACCTTCAGGCCGCCGTCACCGTCCACAGCGTGGATGCCGAGTGCTGATCCTCCTCCCAGAGATGGAACTCTGTGAATTAAAGCCTATTTTTAACAGATTTGTGCTGGATTAAACAGCACTGATGGAGGACAGAGGGATGGATGGATGGATGGACATGCTCCTGGACTCCATGATGGGATGGATGTTTAGGTGGGTTTTAGCTGGATGGTTTATTTTCTGGGTAGTTTTTGGCATCTGAATCTCTGCGCGGGCACACAGCAAAGCAGGGAGTTCATTAAAACACTTTCTGAGCACATAAACGTTAGCTGGAGTCCCCGAGGGGGGACACATGCCTCATGTCAACACTTCATCGAACCAGGAGGATAAACTATCAGGTCTGGAGTTCCACAGAGACCACTGCGAGGTTGTCTGACTTCAGCCTGGGATGTCTTTTGGATCTCATCATGGATTCTTCAGCTTTGCTCTCCTTGGTTGTCCAGATCGACGCTCCACCGATGGTTTCCTCCAGATTGACGCGGTACCATTTGGGAAGATATTTGGATATTCAAGAAAATCTAAAACAATCTCCGAAATAAGAGAAGGGACAGGTTTTATTTCTACTATTTATTTCAGATTTTTCTCAGCCACTAACATGAGCAGGAAGTAGTCGGGAGGACAGTTGCCGATCGGACTCGGCTCGTTGTTTTAACGTGGGTGGTCTGAAGCCAACACCGAGGATCTCTGAAGCTTGGTCAACGGCTCATTTTACTGCCCATTTTCTTTCTTTTTAGATTGTGTTTCAGTACCAGAAGCCTTTAATGAGCTTTTGCCCTCCATCAAGGGCAAATCATTTATGGAGGAGAATAAACGAAGACCTAAATCAGATGAGCTCCTTAAGCATTCAGGTACTTTAAAACCAACAGAACGACGAGCTTTATTTACTGTACCTCCTGTCAGAGCGGCCTGGAGCAGCGAACGGCTCATATTTACTGTACAGAAACACTGAGAATCACCTCAGCACATGCAGGGAGGAGGCTGGCTAGGATTCAGAAGGAAGAACTGATGGCCGGCTGCTCTCCGGTGCACCGTGTACCTATGTTGGATGTGCTGCAGGAGCTCACTGATGGTGGTCCCTCACCAAGAGGGAGTGGGCCTGGTGCTGCTGCTGCTCTCTCACACCCAGCTCCTTTGTGATTAACCACTCAAAATGTCTTTTATATGAAACATCTCTGGTTTTAGCAGTGTGTGTGTGTGTGTGTGTGTGTGTGTGTGTGAGTGTGAGAGAGAGAGAGAATGTGAAAAAAGAACGACTGGCCACCCGAAAATCTTCAGCCATGCATTATTGTATTTGTTTCCTCGTATAGCTTTAGAGAACTACAGGTGAGATGATTATTACTAAGAAATCCACTTATTTTTATCCTGATGAAGAGTCGCTCGGCCCGTCTGCCAATCCGTCGGGTCAAATCAAGCGTAGATACGAGCTCAAATAGCTACTATTGTTCCGTGCGCTCCATATTTTTAATGTCGGTAAGAAAGGATGTACTCTCCAAATGATGCTCACGTGTTTTGGTTTTTTTAGCTGTTCATGGTGTCTCGCTATAAATATCTGACGCCTTGGATGTTTATGGTTGTGTTTTTTTTATGTTTTTGTTTTCCTTTAGGTCCATATTGGATGGAATTCAGTACTTAGAATTTTTTTTAATGTTTCAGAATTTTTCTGGGTTTTATTTCTCTGTGAACAAACTTTTATTTGCAAACTAAGATATTGGTGACTCTCCTCACAGGCCGAAACCCGGTTCCCGTGCACTCGGGACCTAGCATACCGATCCAGGTCTATTGCTGCAATTTTTACTATTCTAATAATATCAGATCATCAGCGTATTTGAGAGCTACGAATCTGTCAAATAATCCTGCCACCTGTGATAAAGCAGCCATTTTAAACACACCGGACGTCGGTGACCTTCAGAGTGCTGCTCTAACAGCTCTGTTGGGGATTCCCTCAAGTTCCAGAAACATGTTTGGGCCAAAAGATCTTTTGCTGTTGAAAGGAAATTTCCTTCTTTTTTTTATTACCCACGACACATCAAAGCAGTCTTGTAGCATTGAAATGCTTTGTGGGGCACCTTTCCTCCACTAGTTGCAAGCATTTCTGTGTAGAACTTTAAAAACAGTATTTACTGTCGTGCAAATGTGTGTGTGTGTGTGTGTGTGTGTGTGTACAGAAGTGAGTCAAAATGTACTGAAGGAACATGTACCCCCACCCCATGTATCATATAAAGTTATCAAATTGAAATTTATTGCAATGTGAATGTGATAAAGTCCATTTTACACTTAAAAGCTGCGTGGTTGTTTTGTTAATTCCATTAGCATTAGCTTAATGAGCCACGGCGACCGAGACCCTGTTACTGTTTGGCTTAAAATGTGATTTTTATATCTCGCCTGTTGTGTCGCTTCAGCTTTTTGATCCTTGATGCAGGTGAAGCTTCCTCCTGGTCTATCTCTGCTCTTACGAGCTGCTGTCCTTGTCCCGACATTACAGAAGGTAACTCTTCTTCCTCCTCTTCCTCTCTGCTCCACACAGGTACATTTATCGTGCCAGAAAAAGCTGCTCTTCAGGGGCGTTCTGGCCTTGTTTAGTAGTGACTTCAACCCTGCTGCTGTTTCACTCCAGAATAGCGTCTGACCCAATATGTCTTTTGTCAATAGGAACATCCTCCGATCCTGAGTTGGACTCTGCTTCAGTTATAAATTGAGAAATGGTGACTGAAGTGTTGTCGAGGCAGATCTGAGTTATTCATGACGTTCTGTGTGGAGAGAGTTTGGTGCCAGTGAGCACAGATGGAGAGACGGGACTGGGATGTTCACTAAATGTAGACACCATCAAACCTGTGCTTGAGCCCGCAGAGGTGTTTCTTCTCTGCTCTAACACGCAGCATGTCTGAACGCACCATCAAACCGTGGCCATCGTCTCAAAGGTGTCAGCCTTCCACCAGATAAGAGGCTAAAACACACATTGGAATCAATTTTAATAAGATTATCTGATCCAGCGGCCATCTGTTCCAGCAACAAACGGTTCTATCAAACAGCATTTTAGCACAAATGTATTTTACAGTTGGAAGGAACACCTGGAGTCTTTGAAGACTGCAAACAGAAGATCAGTCAAAGTGCTTTCAAGCCTTCGTCTGATCTTCAAACTTTATTTGCATAACACCTTTCGCAATGCAAAGTGTTTATCCCGATGTAAGATGGGGGAAGAAAAAGAATAAATTAGGACACTGGGCTCAGTGTCCAAGTCTCTGCCAATTGCAGACGTGCGCTAGCAGCATGTTTGTGCTAGTTGGCCAAACAATGCTAAACAATGAAATCACTTAGTATTATTTACGTCTGTGTGACAAATGAAAAACCGTAGTTTGGGAATAATGAAGTTTGAAACCGATCTGATTCTTTGCCTTGTTAAATTATCTGTCTTTGTCCTTGTCTGAGATACTTCAGTGTAGAAATTCTATGGGGTGCAATGTGTGGTTGGACCCCGAGATGGGAGGTAAAGCTTCAGCTACACAAGAGGGGCAGAGCAGGATAAAACCTCACGTATGATGAGGCAAAGCTGCTCAATTATGCCGTAGCTACTTTACTCCCATCTTCCTTGAAATAGCTGTAAAATCCAGCAGTAATGTCTTTAATTATATCATTTTAATTCATTTTAAACCTTCAAACACTGGTTGGGCTTCTAGATGTGCAGTTTGGAAACCGGAGATATTAAAATAGATGCAACATTCTCATCACATATTAATTTGCTGACCACATAAAAGAGGCCTCTGGTGAAGACGTGCGCTCATGGCCACAGTAATTAGGGCACGGATTGGACAGAGGACTCCTGTAGAAACTGTCCCGGTGGGTTGCGGTCAGCCATTTTTAGTAGGTCACCGGCCTCCTGCTCTCCTCTCTGCTGCCACGGCGAGTGAGGAAAAGCCACATATTTGAACGTCTGATCATTTATGGCAGCGAACTCATGTGAGGAGCCTATTTTGTGTTGCTGACACGTCGGTAGAGCGATGCATCCGTGATGGCACCACACAATTACCCAGCATGGATACGCTCAGCCCTGACTCCCGTGCACAGAACCACTTTGCCCTCAGGAGCTCACCCAAACCCCCCCCACCTCCTATTCTTCCGCCTACCGAGCTCGTCCCAGGTGCCTGCCATGCCCGCTCAGCCATTCTGCCCACCCACGCCCGCGCACTCTCCATCATTTCCCTGCTTTCTTCCCTTTCCTACTCCCACCCCCTCCACAGGGCTGCCAATCACTGTTTTTGATAGCGAGGGACTAGCATCTGTCCTTGTTTTGGGTTGTCGAGCGGAGCTGCGTTTGATGGGCTTTGACCTCACAATGCACCTTGGAACCACTGTTAACTGTGTGTGGGTGACCTGAGTTTGACTTGTTGAGTTAATGTATGTGTGTATTAGGCGTGTAATAATATGGCGCCGGCTTCTGTCGGCCTCGGGGACCGAGGGTACAAATTAACTGTCCTCTCTCAGAAACATTGTTTAGCACCCAGTGGGATGATGCCTGCATCTCTACAGAATCCAACCGTGCATGTGACAAGCAAGTGTGGCTGTCTGTTCAGAACGCCGCTGTTCAGTGATTCATGTCCCCCAGGCTGTCGCCGCGCAGCAACTCTTGCAGAGGCTGCAGCTCAATCCCTGACTTCTCTTCTCCCTGCGGCCCCACGTTTCCATTCTGTTGTACCCAGGCAGCCGTGTCGTCTGTGTTGCTGCTGGAGATGGAACAGAAAATGAAAGTGACCTCGTGCTGTTGCACCGCCGCCTCCTCATCTCCTCAGGAAGCTGGTCCAAACAGGTTTGACTGAAATACTTCCTGCTGGGGGAGGATGGAGCGAGGATGTCGTCGTTATCGTCATATTACTGTAAATGGGGCTTCCTTAATCGTGTCTAATTAGGCCTCAGATCATTTTGGATCCATCTGGAGACGTTTATTTGAAAATTAAGTGATTAGTGCATCTTAAATTGCAAGTATTCTTTTCCAGTGATGCTTTTTATTAGTCTTAGCTGGTGATATTCTTATACGCTTGTGTTCTTTACCCTCTACCTGCAGATGCCTCCGGAAACTTGAACTTTCCTTTGGGATCAATACTGTGTAAAAGGCCTGTGGGGATGAGGCAGATTAGAACTATTAAACTAAAATTCCTTAGTGAGGGTGAAATCAATGACTTAATCTTTTAAAAACTTTTCCAAATTTCTAATTGTCTCTTGAGGTCCTCTCATCAGAAGTCTGAACTGTTAAACTCTGGACATTTAAATGTAAAGTAAAAGACTTTTATTATTATTTTTTAAAATGAAATGTAAATGCTGCAGGGTCCTTTTCCTCTACATGACATCCTGGTTGTTAACCTGACTGTGACTGGCTCTCCGCAGGACTCTCTCCCACCTCTCCAGCAGCCACCTGGTGAAACCATAGTGACAGTTGTGCTGCCGTGCTCTCGGGTGTCGCGCCTCCACCGCTCCCTCCGTGTTTGTGGAGTTTTCATTTTGTGGGCTTTTTCACCAACCCTCCCCAGCTGACAGGTGTCGCCGTGCCCCCGTTACTGACACTCACTGGTAATTTAAGCTCCAGTCGAGCAGTTCTGGCTGCCATCGGCTCTCAAAGGTTTTTTTCAATGACATCAGCTCACATTTCTTATTTTCTTGGTATCCAGAACAGTAAATAAACAGATCTTTTTCTTTTGCTTTCAAAACACCAATAAATCATTCAATATTAATGACTAATCAAAATAGTAATAATGTCTCCATTCGGAATTCCAGGATCGGATCAGCTAAAATTGATTTATTGGGAGCTTTTGGGCTAAAATCTGTCAGGCTGTCATTAGTTCAGCTGCGTGCACAAATAAGTCTTTGGTTGCCTGCAACATGAAATAAGAAGACTCAAATTGATGGATGAGGCTATTTGATTTATAAATAAAATAACATTTTGTCCGCTATTCTGCTTGAAATATAGAGTCCTTTTCCCCCGACCTGTGCCTGCCAGAGAGGCGTGTACACTCGACTGAAATGGTCATTCAAGTGGTCCATATACGCTCCGCAGTGATGCCTCGGCCACTTGGCAAGTTGAGATCATTTTCACCCACTGACAACTGTCATTGTCTGGACTCCAATCTGCCAAGAAATGCTTCACACAGATGGCGAGAGAGAGAGAGAGAGAGAAAGAAACGGAGGGAGAGAGAGAGAGATAGGAGGTTGGATTAGGCAGGATGATTCCTCCTGGCCTTTCCAACCTGGCATCCTAAAGATTTCTTCAGTGGGTTGATGTGTTTCTTCTGACATGCTTCTGGCCCCACCAGAGTGTAAATACACCTCCCGAGGGCGGGTATGGCGCGTGTGTGTCCCTGTCAGGGGCTCAGACGGCCCGAGGACGCTACAGAAGCATTGTGAGGACTCGGCGGGGAGCTCTCTTCCCTTTGCTTTTGCCAGGAGCAGATTTCCACCCACGGTGGGCAGGCGGGCGGCTCGATTCACTCCTAGTTTGGCATTCGCTGGATGACTTGGGTGGAATGGATGGAAGGCACACAGCCATTCATGGGCACATTACAGGGAACAGCAAAGCTGTGCTGCTTCACAGATATTTTCCAGTGAACCCTCTCTCTCTGTGACAAAAAGAATGCCTCGGATAATTTGGGTGACAGCAAGAAAATAAAGCAGCAATCCTCCTCGTACCCCTTCGCTTGAGGCTGTATGTATATATTTAGAACTTATTCACTGTAAATCATGTACTGAACCTTTGCCAGACGCTCGACGTGTCGCTGATCCGCTGCGATCCCCACAACCTGGAGATTACATAAAACACGACCTTTTTCTTCCATCTGAAAAGACAAGCAAATGACCACAAACAGCCAGGCCACAGTGTGGAGACCCCTGGCCCTTCCTCTCTAAGAGAACAGTTCCTTATTAGTACTCGCTCACACAATAAATATTTGCTCATTTTAGCGTCTAGACTCTGAAGATTCCTGCTAAATTTAACCGAGGTGTCTATTCCTGCATTTATAAGGAACAAGCCCTCCCTTGTTGTGACCTGGCTGGGATGACACCTTAAATGCATTCAGCGGACAGTTGGGGTCGCCAGGAGCCCGAGGTGGACCTCCACCCTGGCGAGCCATTAACTGGCAATTTACGCAACTGTCCCCATCAAATATGATATTTGCAGTTCAGCCGAAAAATGTACCAATTAAAAACAAAACCAAATCAAAATGTTGCGCGTATTAATGTGAGGGAATGCTTCATTATACGGGGAAGGAAGAAGTTAAAATATATTTGATATAATAACCAATGCGTTATTTTAGATGATGCGTAATCTGAACTATTGATTTAAGCTGTTATTATGTTATTTTACTTACTTTTATACCTCCCACACCTGCTCTCTCTCTCTCTCTTTCTCGCTCTCTCTCACACATACATGCACACACACACACTCGCACGCACACACACTTTCCGTGCAGCTACCCAAGATGGCGGCAGCCTCCTCCATCCAGCCGCCGAGCGTTCACTCTTCTCTGGCCGGGGAGAGCGCACTTTCCCCGGAGATGGACAGTCCCGAGAGTCGGCAGCCAGAAGATGAGGAGGCGGCCGCAGCGCAGCCCTCCGACTCGGGGATAAGCCTCCGCGACCTGCCGGACCTGGAGCCGGAGGAGATCGAGCGGAGGTTGGCCAAAACTCGGCAGGAGCTGAGCAACAGGAGGAAGATCCTCATCAAGAACCTGCCCCCCGACACCACCAACCAGGTAGTTTGTGCTGGGAAAACTGGAGGAAAAGTAGCGGGCTTCACTTTGGCTGCAGATGTTTATGGAAAGGAAAGATGGAAAGGTCGGGTTTGGTTTGCACGCATCTTACCACTTTTTCTGCGGTTGGCTGACATTAAAAAAAAGATTAATTTAAATTTAGAATTACATTTTTTTTAAAAAAACTTATCGAACAGTTCTCGAATTTAAATGGACACGTGTTTAGCAGCCACTTGTCATTTAGAAATAGTAGAGAATGTGAACTATTTGCATAAGCGCACTAATTAGTGACAATGGCTTCAAACTCTGCATTTAACCCCGCCTTTACACACCAGTAGTGAACACACAGGTGCAGGGGCACTTTACTGCATCCGAGGGTGCGATGGGGCTTGGGGGGTTTGTTCAGGAAGCGTCCCAGCCCATTTGAACCAAGACCAGTTCCTTTTCCTCTGAGCCATGAGCTGTAGGCATCATGTGCATTTTCATACAAAAATTATACAGAAAACCTCCACTAATATCATCATTTCAAGGCTGAGTTCCCTTTTATGTCCACACTGTTTACAAATGGCGTCATGTTTAATGTCCTGAAACCAGGTTTCATGTTTACAAGTAATGAAAACGCACGATTCCCCTTATTTCTTGAAAACATCTTGCTCAGTCCTCCTGTTTTAATGTGACCGAAAGGGCATAAATATCAGAATCAGAAATCTGTGTGTGTGTGTGTGTGTGTGTGTGTGTGTGTGTGTGTGTGTGTGTGTGTGAGAGAGAGAGAGGGGGGGGGCATTTGGTTTAGATGAGCGATGATGGCGAGCGAATACTGCTCAAAATGCTTCACCAATTCTTCCATATTAATGCTTTAAAACTCGTTTTTCTTTTTTTCTCTGCCGTTTAAACATCACAGGAGTTTTTAAGTATTCCACATATTAAATTACATCACAGTCCTCAATCCAATAGTGAAACTAGCTTCAGTGTTTTTTGTTTTTAGATGAGGATTTTTATCAAGTCGATACAGTTTCCAAATAATTCAGAAGACTGGATCAAAAATTCAATTTGAAAGGATCCAATTTGCATTTTGCAGCATGTTCTAAGTCACTTATTCACTCCTTTGCACGAACAGTAATCAGGGGAAAGCACTAATAAGCATAATCAGAACCATTGTAGCTTATCAAGAAAAATCCACATGTTGACAGGACAGCATCTTCCCCGGAACCAAAGTTCAGGATGAGGGAAAGTGCTCGTCATGTGTCTGATGCACTCAGCTGTCTCCACCTTTCATTGCTCTCATACACCATTAGTGGAAACTGGATTACACTCTGGATCCTATGTGTGAGTGCATGGAGCCGATGGTGCTGTGTCAGATATATGGCCCCGCTGACGTCTCAGCCAGGAGCGGCGGGATGGGAAAGATGACGGGGAGGGGGGGTTCTAGGAAAGGAAAGAGCACGTGGATTACAGTAGAGCACAATTAAAGAAGATCCTTTGGACGTATGATGGGACCTTCGGCGTTCCCTCCCAGACTGAAGCCTTTTTGACCTTTTAAATCAACCAATCAATCTTTATATAGTGTCTGTTACAATCCAAATTGTCCATAGGTGCTTTACAGATCCCAATAGCCTGACCCCCAACAAGCAAAAGTGGCAAGGAAAACTCCCCTTTAACAGGGAGAAACCTGGAGCAGGACCAGGCTCATATAGGGGGGACCCTCCTGCTGATGGCTGGCTGGGTGATGTTAGTAAGGATTCAGCGAATGAATCCTGGAAGTCAGCAGACGTCTATGAGGTCCCGCCCACATGACCACAGACCCAATGGCAGGCAGACCTCTGCTGCCAGGCGTAGTAATTCACCCTCTTCTCACTGCGTCACAATGCATCTGTACGTTAGTGTGATAGATGCTCAAACAAACCTGACATCTTGCATGTTTCAGTTAAGTCCAAGGAAAGAAACATGGGGGAGGAGTTTTTTCCTTTACTGCAGACCCCCAGCAGAGGGAGAAGTTGAGCAGTAACCAGAGATTAGAACACCTATACAGCACCTATACAACCCATCCACCCTGGCCGATAAAGAGACGTCCACCATCAATAGTTATATGAATATTTAAGTGCTACACGATCAAACAAACAAGCAAAAATATCAGGAATCAGCATTCTGAAGTCACGTCACACTATAGAAAACGCGTTATATTTGATGTCTGACAATAGAATATTTAAAAGTCTTGAACACTATATTAACGGATGGTGTGTGTTTGTCTGTGTGTGTGTGTGTGTGTGCGTCTGTGCAAGTAGACACATTAACACAAATCCATGTAAATGTGTGCTCAAGCTGTTTCCTTTCCTCCCACTTCCTCCTCCTGCTTTGCATGCTGTGTGTGTGTGTGTGTGTGTGTCTGTGTGTCTGTGTGTGTGTGTGTGTGTGTGTGTGTAGACTGGAGAGCCTGGCTCACCTTCATCACTTACTGTTCCCAATTTTAGTTTTTGAAATAAGATCAAGGAGGAAACGAGCAACCAAACCTCGATCTTTAACAGTTTACTCATTTAAGACATTTAAGAGTTTATGAATGTCGTAAAGATGCGAAAAGAAATAGATCAAATCTAATATTTGACTTAACCAAGCAAATACAAAAAGTGTGTTGGACTGGTTTTTAAAGCACACCGTCGGCCTGTTTGTCCTTCAGACGGTCACCATTTTTCCACCTGTCCTCCCAACAACATTTAGCCCGTAATAGTTGCTTATCATGATGTTACATGTGGACATTTGTTGCACACATTCAGATTCCAAAGTTCCACGTGAACATTTGGCCATAATTAGCATTAATTAGCATTAATTAGCCGCGACCCAGTACCATCATTGACATGCTGCTCTGGGAGGGTTGGATTGTTTTAATGATGAGTAATGGTGGATGCTGTTCTGTCCAAGTGTTATTGTCTACAATGAGCTGACAGACCAGGGTGCTCTGATAACTGTGGAGGACCGTGCACGTATGACTGTGTAACCCTCCTCTTAGTAAATCTGAATCATGTGCAACAAGCGCACGACAGATGAGCTGATCCAGCTACGGTCACCTCAGGTGCTGCTTCAGAGGAAATGACTAATGAGTTCCCGTCCTTCCTCCCTCGCCCTTTGTGACTTCAGCGCACATCCCATAAATGTCCTACCACCTTTGTTCCGTCGCATTAAACGCCCACAATCATCTGCTTATTTGGCACATCCTTCCTGATGATGATGATGATGCTGGTGGTGGTGGTGGTGATGATGCTGCAGCTGACAAATCAGTTGCAGGAGACTCCTGGAGAACAATGGAAACTGTCATTCTGTCATAGAAAAAGAAGTGGCAATAAAAGTCACTTTTGTGAGCCTTTATGGAAAAACAAAGAGAATTTCTCCCTTTTCAAGCCCTCCTGTCAAACGGCTCCTCTCAGTAATTCTCTGCAGCGTTCAGTCACCATCAGATCGTCCAAGGACAGAAGGTTCTGGGGGTTTCTGGGTCTTCATTCGGTTGGTCCACCTCAGCATATGTAGATGCCGTTTTGAAGCTTTCTGCTTTGTATCTGAATTTTGGCTACAATTTACTTTTCTTTTACTTATCTAGATGATTTGCTTTTGTAAGATTCACCTTGTTGATGCTTCTTCCAGGAGAAGCGTCGAGGCCTCTGAGCTCTTGTGTCTGTGGTGTCATTTTTCTGCTGCAGCACATCAAAGATGACAGATTATAACCCAGTAAAGTGTCAACTTTAATGTATATGTATAACAAAACCCCAGGGAAAGTTCAAAGGTCATGCACGACAGCAGAAATGGCCTCAATCCGCAGGTAAACTCGGAGGTTTGTGTTTGTGTAGCAGAACAGGGACCCACCTCCTCCATCACAGTTTAGCGTCGCTCACCGAAGCGAAACAAAAAGAACAAGGCAGATAAAGAGAACAGACATAAAGACAGAAGGATGGCCACACGGAGGTAGACCATTCAAAGTGAGGATAAAACCTTCTCTTCTCACTCTGCCTTTTATTTGAAGTCGGGCAGAATTGCTAATCTGGGTCAGCTATCCTCACTGCAGTGTTGTCTCAGTAGAGAAAGAGGTTATAAACAACTGTATACCATAAAAACATTAAGAGGAGAGAGGTGTGATTTGAATAATCAAATCGTGTTGAATTGTCAAATGTGTGCGAAAGCTCTTCAGAATTCCCGGAGCGATGCTGCTGAATAGTAACGAGGCGTGAAGTGGGAACGATGAGAAGTGGAAGGACGTGGGATGTGGGTTTTCCGAAAGAGGTGAGGGTAGTGTCATCAGTGAAACTCACCATGGTAACAAAGAATTAGCCTGGAGGGTTCAAGGTAGATATTAAAGAGAAGTGGACCCAATACAAACACCTGGGGGACACCGCGAACAGCCAGTAAAGGAGCTGTTCTCCACAGAACAACAGATTTAAGTTCTCTGGAATTTGCATATTGTCACATGATTTGAGACTGTGAATAGCCTCAAATGAATCAATGTATGGTGTGTGTGTGTGTGTGTGTGTGTGTGTGTGTGTGTGTGTGTGTGTGTGTGTGCATGTGGCTTATGATGGATTGGTGACCTTGTCCAGGTCAAGTATTGCAGGTTGTGACCATTAATTAGCAGTCCTTGTGATTAAATTTCTCCTGATGAACGTTGATTGTCTGAGAGCAGTTTGCTGTTGACACACCAGCGCACGAGGCTGCGCACGGTGTGTTTCCATTTGAAATCGGCTGTAGGCAGGACATCTTAATGGCCGTACGTCTGTAGGTTTATTCTGCGAGCATTTCTTTTATCACCACACTCCTTCAGAGCCCCTCTGCTGTTCAGGAAATACTTTTATCTATTAGCGCTCTTAATTAGGAAGCTGTTGAAAGAGCGTAGAGGGATTTGAGGGGACGAGATGTTGTGCACGTAAAACATTATTAAAACATGGTTTCTGAAAGAACCAACCTGCAACATATTCATCTTTTAATGGTGTTGGTGTGCTCAGCTGGCAAATTGCCCTATCAGAAAGGGTTTGACGCTGCCAACGTTCCTAAAGGTCCTTCAGACAGAGAATAACAAGTCAGCTTCATTCAGCTCTTGAATCATCTGCAGAAAACTGTCTCTTAACCACAAAAAAACGGGAGAAAAAGCTATTTGTTAAACTATTGTTATGTTGTTATTTTTTTGGAGCGAGAGAATAAAGTGTTGTTTTTGCCTTTCTTGTGAAAGCGCAGCTTTAAATGTCACAAATCTGCTGTGCGGAAAAGAAAGAACGCGCGGTGGGGGAAAAAGCAAAAGTGGTGGTGGTGGTGCTGGTGGGGGGGTGGGAAAGTGAAGCTCCACAAGATGAAGCAAGGCTCAAGTCGGCGGTAAATCCCCACACTTCCAAACAGGCTTATGTACTTTTGTCCAAATCCTGTTTTGTTGTCTTATTGCATTAGAGTTGTTAAATTCCCTGCAGCCTTTTATTATAATCACATATGCTTTTTGGATTAATGCCTCACAAGAGCTTCAAACATCAACTATCAACTCTGAGGAACACACTTTATAGACCTTCTTAATGAATATTGCTGCTATTATTTCCTCTTTCATTAAGGACTGCATCAGAATATACACAAATATATGAGTTAACCAGTATACTATTGAGTAGACGGGCATTTTTAAAACCCTCCTCCTGAGATTAAACAAATTCATTTATAATGGAATGTGACAGCCACACACAACGTGCAGCGTTTATGTCCCTGGTGAAGGTTTTTTCACTGCTTTGAGCAAAGTGGCCCTCGTTGCGCCCCTGTAATGTGAGTACACTCGGTCTGAAAAGGCCTTAAAAGTCCCATATAAAAGCACCTTCTACCTTCCTTCTCTCCCTGCCTCCATCAGCGAGCACAGCTCGCTCTGCTCTGCGTTTCAGGGACGAGGGAGTTGACCCCGCGTGGGCGGCCTTGCCGGGCCCACATGCAGATGAAACAGGCGTACACGTGACGTGTGTGAGTGGGCTGGGTGGTGGATAGAGCGAAGGAAAAAGGGATGAAGGCACATATTAAAACATCTCAGGCGCAGTAGAGATGAAATGGGAACAATACAAAAAGGGGCTTATTGTACCTGCATCAGGTGCTGCTTCCTGTCCTGCCAGAAATGTCGTGGGGATACGTAACAGATTGATTGAACTTCCATCAAACACACAGGTCACGGTTGGGACATTTTTCAAGTATTGAGAATAAAAGGAATGAGAGAGTGTGAAGCTCCTCGCTGATGTGCATCGTTCCGTAGACTTCCTGTTTCACCCCGGCTCACACGGTACTTGACAGTAATTGCTTTACACCGGTGACCTTCTCACTGCCATAAACTTTAGAGACTCAGACTCTCGGGGTGTTTTAGCGGCGTAAATCTATACATTGGGGAAGCGTAGACTGCAAGATCAACAGGTTAGCGTCGTTGAGTGAAGGCACCCTGTGGCAACGAGGGGATCTCTTGCTGCGCAGTTGCTTTTTAGCCTTGATTTCCTGGTTAAACCAGCTTTGGTTTTTTGTGCTTAATGAGAACTAACCTTATCTGTAGCCCTGAGACTCAGCCCTCACATCTCCTAGCAGCGGCCAGTTTACTGTGTCAACATTAGTCCTTAGAGGTCGGGATCGGTTCATCGCTCTTTGTCGCTCATAAATCCGGACTTGTAACTGAACCTTGATTGAGAGGTTTGGCTCTTGTCCTGCCCACATTGCCTGGACCGTCTCCATACAGTCTTGGGCCTCAAACTTTTTCAATGTGTGCACTTGTTGATGTTTAACAAAGTGCTGATGGTCAGCTTTGCTGACCTTTTATCTAAATGTCAGTAATACATGAAAGCTTGATTTTTAACCAGGATTTTAACCACTGAGTCTTGTGTTTGTCTGTTTATAGGAAGTCCATGAAATCCTAAAGGAATATGAGCTGAAATACTGTTTTGTCGACCGCAACAAAGGCACAGGTAAAACACTTTGACACAAACGCTTTGACACAAACACACCACTGTGTCTTTTATTTGTGAAGAACCTTGCTAGTGGCCAATGCAACCACAGGGTCTGGAGACCATCACCACGATAACAAACTCTTCCACAGGAGGTCGTGTGCAAGATGAGGTAGAAAAACCGAAGTCAAAACAAAAAAGACCATCAATTTACTGGTCAAATTGATCAACCTCCTGGTTAATACGGTTTGACTGTGGTTTCAGACAGTCCAGCAACTTTTCTAGGTTTGATTCTGTGTTTAGCATTTGTCAGTGTGCAGTTTGCACGTTGGGCTCCAGCTTCTGTGGGTGGTCTAAAGAAATTAGATGAATAGCGACTCTCACTTCCCCTTTTTGTGAGTGTGTGGATGCATGTGTGAGTGGTTGGGGTGTGTGTGCAGTGATGGGCTGGCGATTAAGCCGATGTCCTGTATACTGATTTAATTGCAGCGTGTGTGTTGGTGATGGTAGAACGAATGATCTTTTAGGCAAACAGAATGACTTTAATTAAATTAGATTAACTAATGACTAATTGATTTTGTCAGCTGTGCTTCACGCATGGTTGCAGGGCGTTACTTTTGGCCTGGTTTGTGTTCAAAAGTGTCGCTACAGTGTCTGAGATTAACTCGTCACCATCGCTTGTTGTTCTCGTGTTGCCAAATGCCGCTCGTGGATATCCCAGAGTTGATAACGAGCTTCTTGCAGGTCTAACGTGCTGCTCGTGGTAAAAGGCTTATCATCTCGTTGTTGATGCAGTGATTGTTGCTGCCACTACTATATAGTACATGTATATAGTAGTAACATCCTTTAGATCAAAAATCACATGTTAATATTCGATCCCTTCCTTGTTTTCAACTATCCTGATTCACTCCATCAGCAAAGATTTGATCTTAAATATGTAACCGAGTTGCTTCTCGCTGCATTTTTTCAATCTTTGGCTTCTCCAGTCGTCTCCCCGTCCTGCAGAGTGGGTCTCGTTCCAGGGAGATCTTACATTGTGCCTATATTTAGTCTGTCCAGGCAGTTAAGGGGCTGAAACATAACGCTTCAAAACAGAAGACGGGAGGTGTAAACAGCTGAGATATCAAAGCACCAGCCGCTCCAAAAGGTTAATGGGCTTTTAGAGTTTGAAAAAACACAGACCCTCGTCGGACCCGCGGTCCTGAGGCCGCGCTGCTGGCGTCAGCCTTTGGGATCTGTTGTACTGTCCAGCATGGCGCAGGCTGAGGCCGTCAGACAGTGGCTGTGGACGCTGCTGCACTTCTTTATTGTGGTGGCAACTATTGTAGCGCCGCCTTTTCCCTTCATCTGCTGTTTTTATTTCTGCTCCAAAGCTGCCGTGCATTCCTGACCACCTCTAGCATTCATCCTGCCCACCTCCGCCCTTCAATAAAATCCCCATCCCCTTAGTGATTCACCACCTTTTTATTTCAAGGACTTTATCTCAGGAAATTCTAAAAAAGGCACCAAGGTCGAAGATGTTTCTAGGCGGTTTACAAATGTCCTGGAGGAGTTAGGTCAAGGTTAGAGAGAGAGGTGGAAGTAAATATCTGAGCTAAAATGTATTCCTTTCTTTGAATTATTTTTAAACCTACTAGTGTTAAAACATCACAATTCTGTTACTAATAGTGATAATTAAAGGAAAGGCGATGGTATCTGGGGAAAACACTGTTTGTGTGTGTGTATCCTTCATCTAACCCTCCCTTACTTGACACATGTGTGTCTGAACTTTACATTTTTTATTACAAATGTCAGCTGTGTTGTTACTCTCGTCTGTCACGTGTGCGCCTCCATGGAGCACGTACGAAAAGGAATCGGGCTCGTCCACACGTTCAGTGTGCACAACGTCTTCACAGATTTAAATGTATATGTGATGAGTTGTGATGCAGCTATATGTCCATATATGTAACTCCCACAGCAGCTGGAGGTTCTGTCATGAGTTCTGTCAGTATAACAGTTACAGCTGTCATGCAACAGTTAGTATATTTAAAGGATTAATAGAATTTAGGTGATATTTTACAATTCAGTGGCTATTTATGTTAATTTAATGGATGGGCTCCGTGCTGCCATATGTTTATGTTGCGTTGAAGTTGTGAATGGCCGAGCTGTGCTTTTATTGATTGCTCTTCCTCATTAGTGGAGTCGCTGCTGTTATTGTGATTGACACACAATGCAGCCTTCGTATTGTTGTGAGCCAAAAAGGAAAATAACTCAATTGCTCAGTTCCTGGAAAAAAACCAACACTTTTCCCCATTTTCGATTTCCTCATTATTTCCTCTCTTGTTTTTCTAAAAGAAGCCCGTGAAAACGCCCGCGCGGCTCCTTTGCATCTGCTGTTTGCCATGTATGGCCTGAGGCGTGCGTACGGGATGATGTGGACCAGTCCTGTGACCACGTGCGTGATTTTGAAAAACATTCCGTGCTCATTGAATCTTTTGACGACAGCTGCATTGTCTTCACAACTTCAGACAGAATGCTGCTGTGACGTGACAACCTCCATGACAAGTAGCAGTGTTGCCATGGTTACCGTAGTCTTCTCATAGCGTGAAGGTTCTTGGTCCAGTTTGTGGTCGAGAGAGTATCTTCTGAGTTCCTCCAGGAGTCTCCTAACTGTCCCTTTGGGGAGTGTGTGTCCTGTGATGGCCCGGTGTTGTTTCCAGGGTGTGTTCTTGCCTCCCACCTGAGGAGTGTTTTTATTTATCTTTTTGGTATTCTGACCATTGTCTGGACTCTTAGTGTGTATTCCTGGAGCTGAATTTGTCTCTCTCTCCCCTGAAGAGTTTTAACTGGAAGCTAAAAAAAAATAGTCTAGAGACTTTACATGCATCAGAATTATAATAATTAGTGTTATTGTACAAAAATGTTTTCCAGGCCGGCACTTGGAAGTCTATTGAATTTTCATTTTGTATGATGAAGCCGTGACCTTTGCCCTCTTGCGTTTTAAAGTGGCTGCTCTTCAGTCTCTGGTCTAATTGAAACGTCGGGCTGGAACGGCTTCAGTGTGCAGCAGCGCCTCAGGACCGGATCAGCTCTGCGCACCAGCCGCTGTTGGACTTATTAGGTCATGAAGATGGGAATGTTTATGTGTCTGTCCTGCACTACGTCTGTGTGTGTGCATTTGTGTGTGTGTGTGAGAGAGGGAGAGAGAGAGAACGATGCTGTGTCAACATTTGCAACTTGTTTTCATGTTTTTATTTTACTACCCCCATGCACGCAGGGCCTTTTAAATGAAAAGATCTCTTCCTCCCTTTCTCTACCTCCAGTCACCATCCCAGGCATCTTTTCTGTCCTTCTTTTCTTTTCTGTCCTTCTCTCACCATTGTCATTCTCTGATCTTAACCACCAGTAGTTACTTAGATCACAGCTGATATGAGACAGCTTCGGGCTACCGGTAATTCTTCACCCAATAGAAGATTGAAAACCCCTTTTAGACATCCAACAATTGGACAGATGACTTTTTCAATGGCTCAGCTCTTCGCTGAAAGCTCGTCCAGAGAGGCAGACAGGGGAGACATTTACATATGAAGCCACAGACGGGCAGATGAAGCTGTCTGCCAGCCGGTCAGGAATCTGCAGGCATCAGTGCGTCCGACCAAACATCCAGTCAGCCAAACAGGCGTCCACTGTGAGCCAGCCGCTTCCAGTCCCCAGTCCGCCACAGCTCCAGAACCATGTGGACTGAATGGACAGAGCTGCGGAACCAGGGCTCTGGGAGCACAATGGGGGGGTTATCCAGGGATTCAGCCTTTCACTGGGGGCCTTTGTGCTCACGGTTGAACTGTCCAGCTGTGAACACATGCTGCCCAAGCACTGATGGCTTTTGGGTTGTGTGTGACGGCAGCAGGGACGTTTTTAAACCAAAACAGAGACAAGGTGTCACCTGTAAACTCAACAGATGCTTCTTATCATTTATTATGGGAGGACCTTTATTCTGAAAGCGAAGCAGAGTTGATGGAGTATTTTGTGCTTGAACTTCTTGTCGTGTCTTCCTGGTTGCCCGGCATCAGGGCAATGAATGTCCCCCTTTTAAGCTCTTGTCCCCCACAAGAACCTTCGCCAAAAACCAGGAAAAAGTTTGGGTGCTTCTCCAGCAGTGCTCCAAATTTAGTTTTGGGTTATTTAAATCTGTTTATTTTTCCTGTCCCTGTTCAGGTGACAGCACACCCAGTTTACAGCTGCGGGCTTTTTCTGATTATATGTGGTGTCACTGATGGACAGACAGCTGGACGAGGATACAAGAAGGAGGCTGAAGAGGCTGGTTATGGTGCGTCCAGGTCTTTGAATCCCAGAGAGGATCACAAGACCAGACAAAATCTGGCTGCTTAGAGAAGATGGAGCTAAACGAAGCTCAAAGATGTCTTCCATCGTTAGGTGTTGGTCTGAGTTCTGCTCACCTCCTGTGAGTAACTCACGTTCATCATTACAGACTAGCTTCAGTAGCAGCTGCATTATTTAGCTTTAGACTGACACTGATATTCATTATTTATAAATTAACCAATACGGTTGGTTTGCATCTGTTGATCTAAACTGCAAATTGTACTTTATTTGAGCCTTTTCCTGTAGAATCATGGGCAGTATCACTTATATGAGGGTTTCTTTCTCTGCACATGCAGACAATTATTTACATTGGGACATTGGTCAGTGCTAATTGGACTTGGATTGAGTAGTGTGTGTGTGTGTGTGTGTGTGTGTGTGTGTGTGTGTGTGTGCACGTGTGAATGTAGGGGTCCAATTGACAACCATTGTCATTTTTTGGCTTTTACTCGTATTGATGATGATGAATTTTTAATTTTCAACATACCAGCTCAAATAAAGACAATTAAACAAATGTGATAGATAATTAAGAAAGAACAGACAAATAATTCCACGTGCAATTTTTTGCAGATATTTCCATATACATGTTCATAAAGGAGTAGGAAGAAGTAAATACTTCTGAATATGACTGATATCATATATTCTTCTGTGTGAAGTGATAACAGAATAAATAGTTGAATCCACTGTCACAGCAGTGGTACCGTCCATCTTTCTGGCTCTCTACCCCCCCCCCCCACCTTCCCCCACCCACACACTCTTTTGCCTGTTATCATTCGTCCATCTGTCTCTCTGTGAATCATTAAATGCAAATCAGTGCTGAATACGAAAAGGTGTTGCAGCTGTTTCTTACATAAGACACAACACACACCTTCTCTCTCCCACCCCCCCACCCCCTCTCTCATACAAACACACACGCACAAACACCTAAAGTCTTAAATGTCTCCTGATCTGAGGACGGACTCCTCCAGCTCGTGCTGAAGTTCACTTCTAGCATGAACGACACATTTTCCAAAACCTTCGTCCCAACTGGATGGGAAAAGTTCATCTGAATAGATTTTGTCTGTTGATGCACATGTTTGTGCAACAGAATGCACATGCTAATTATGACACCCTCGCACAAATGGAGCGAAAGAAGAACCGAAACCTGTTTTCATGCAACATAACAGCTTTGCTCAAGTGTCCTGGACCATTTTCTGCCTCAGAGAGGAGAATTTGATAAGTTTCACAGGTTCGGCGGGATTCTGAATTGGTGTCTGATTGCTTTCATAACTTCCTTCCCTTTTCCTGACAGGGTCAAATAGAAACCTGCTCTCCTTTCACCATCGTCTGCTACTGACGTCTTTCTGTGGGTGAATACCTTCATGTTTGTGTCTTCTCTGCTTATTTTTATTATATTCTTGAGAGATTAATAAGGCCGACGAGGGCAGCTGATGAAGCAGCAAAAATCCCAGTTGTTACACAAGGATGACGAGGATGAGACAGAGGATGGTGGGAGGACGAGGAGGACGGCGGTCCCTCTCGTCTCCCTGCGGTAACATTAAAATTCTTCGTTTGCTCGCTGCACCGTGACTCCCGTCGGCTGAGCCGGAGCAATAAGCTCCAATAATTAGGAGAATCATTTCAGGTGATTTCAGAGCGCACGAGGAGATCTCAAAAAGCTCAACACGCCCGAGTGAGACAACTTCACGTAGGCTGCAGAGTCAGGGTCACAGTTAAGGTTCAGCTCTTTGTTTTGTATAATCCAACGATGGACACCAAGTCCTGCTGGCTGGAGCGCCAGGAGAGGTTGATAATATCCATCCACCTTCTCCATGGAAAAAAACCCTTCTTAGAAGGACGGAGCCTCTGTGGGAGCGGTGCGGTTGTGGGCGGACGAGTGGGCGGCCGGTGGATGAGCTGCCGAGACGCGCTGCCTATTATCTCATCCCTCCATCCTTTCATTTCTCCATCTTTCCTCTGTCCACAAAACACCACCGTCCCACTCAAATATTACGACTGATGGCAACAGGAAGTGGTGAGAGATGGCACCAGATGCAGGGGGGTTCATTTTTGTGACTGCACATCCTATTTGTGGGTGGTTGCAGTTTGTTTCCCCTTCAAATATCCAGTTCAGAGGTCTCACTCATGTCTGCTGATGTTTGGTGAAACGAAGTAGCAGCATTTGTTGTGTTTTAGTCCAACTATCAGATTGTTTGATGCTCATGATTTCAGAACATCTGGTATTAACGTTAACATCATACTAATGCAAATCAAATATACTGTAATTGGGCTAAAAATGCTTAAAGAAAATAATGCTAAAAGCTTTTGTGGGTCGTGATTTTTGATTATTTGTCAGTAATTTAAAAAGCTGAAGAACAAAAGCTGGGAAAAGCCGCACAAATGACATCTTTTGATGCTCTCAGCCGGTTGAGAGGGAGAGGAAATGGAGGCGAGCGTGGCGTGCGAGTGCGCTCGTCTTTCACTTCACAAGTAACTTTGTTGGGCTTGAAATTGCAATAGTGATGTAATTCCTCAGAACCGTCCTCTCTGGTTCAAATCTAGTTAGAATGCTCTGACGTCATTACGCCTCCCTGCTACAGAGCTGAAGGAGGTGTCGTACCATGACCTTTGCAGATAGAGAATGGACAACTTCTCCACTGATGTTGGTCAGATTTGTCCATATTCGTATTATCTGGGGCTGTGGGAGGTTAGTCTGAGCTGCAGCAGAGGCCCGCTGCTGTGTGGGTCCTATATGCTGCTTGATTGATTATTAAGGCTATTTTTCCATCAGGCAGCTGAAATGTTCCTGTGAGCCCCCCTCCTCACTCTGAGCCATTCATAGGCCCGGGGGCTGAGGAAACAACACCACCAACTTCCACCCAGCAGGAGGAGCAGCCCTGTGAGTTTCAGGGGTCCTCGGTGCCATTTTCAACTCCCCTGATTTTAATTAGCTCCTTCGACATGGAACATGGCAGCAGAATTACAGCCTTCAAAGTGATTTCAAGACCACATTCTTTTCTTTCTAAGCACCACACGCTCGTTACCAGAACGTGGGGAATAATCGAGACGCTCACAGACCCGTAATTATGGCTTTGGTACTTTTGTAGGGTTATTTTTTTTGCTATTCACATTTCCTCTTTTTTGACAACGATCAGTTGATAGCCATTCACTGAATTCTAAGGTTATTTTGTGAACTAATCGCGTTCTCTCTTTCAATTATGGAAAAAAGGGCTGAGGCGGTTGAAGTCCACCCCAGCTTTCTGACTCCTGTTGGAGACAAGAAGAAGAGAGAGAGGGGGGGGGGGGGCTTCTGAAAAAAGATGAAACCATATTCCCTCCATCTCCTTGTAATGCCTGATGTTGGGCAGCGTACTTAGCAGGTTTAAACCAGATTAGACCCTCAGTTTAGCCTAAGAGATCCATTACTGATCGTGTGTGTGTGTGTGTGTGTGTGTGTGTGTGTGTGTGTGTGACAGTATTAGATTTGGGTGGAGGAGTCATCAGAAGACAGCACTTGATGGGTGCAGGCAGTAGGGGTGCAGATGCAGCACAGCTCAGTTAGACGGGTTTCCTGTGTCGGCCTCATGTCCATCCAGCAGATCTCAAGTCCTTCTGCACGGTCATGCCAGTCTGACTCGGACTACGTCCGATCCAGCTGTAATACCTTTGAAGATGGACAAGTGTGATGTTGTGGAGGATTAATGAAGCACACGAGGGAAATTAAGCTCTGCCGAACCTGGAAATCCTGTCGCATTTACACACTTTCCCAGTTGTTATCGGACGAGAATGCAGCGACGCATCGCTCCGTGTTTGAGAGCGGATAGATTCTCCGACAGCTGTGTTGGTGTTGCCGGACTAGATATGGCGATTTTAAAGATTTGGCCAGGTTTGATTTTGGCCCTGTTGAGGCGAAGCGCTTCTCCTGACCTGCCCTCCATGGTGACTGTGATCAGCCCAGGCTCAGTAATCACTGTTTGTGATTGAAATCTCCCATCATGTTGCTGCCATTTGGTTGAGTTTCTCCCTCTGACGAGTGGCGGAGGCGCCGGCTGTCGATGTTTTTAAAAAAAAAAAATTATTTATTTGAATAATTCAAACAGGGCTTTTGTCAGCCAGCTGGAGAACAGCATTTGTAGCTTAATTATGCAGCGATTTCTGATGATTTAAGATCAGCAACAGCAAGCAGGAGTATATATTTTATGTCATTAGATGCTCCTAGTCTACCGTATCCATTCCAGAGGTGCATAAGGACACGCGAGCTTCAGCATCACAGCGGAGGCGAATTGATTAAAAGGACGTAGCTGGACTCAAAATGCAGAAACTCGCAGCATTTACCTGCAAACTCTGAATCATAACCGGCTCCACGTCACCGGCTACAGTCGAGAACGGTGATTTTCACCACCGTCAACATATTAATGACTCACAATGAACAATGCTGCTGCCCAAAATGACAGCAACACGCGTGAATCATGCTAGCTTGTCCTTTCAGTCAGGTTCCCTCACATCTGCTGCAGTGCGCGGATGAATAAACCTTTTGGCCTGTTGCCGTCACTACCTTTGTGTTGCAGAATTAGATGTTTAGTGTTGAGCACGTGAGTTTTTATTGCACATCTGACCTCGTTTTAGGCTGAAACCCCCTTTTATCTGATGTATGTGTTATTGACCTTCTAGGTATTTGTGTGCTTTTTGTGCTTTAGAGTTCACTGTCATAGAAATGCTGTAAAATGTTGTGTCCTTGTTGCACCAGAAATCTTTTCAAAGACCACCGTGAAGAAAAGGTTTGAGGGTTATGATGAATTTACAAGTTTAACCTTGGTTGAAGTGTCTCTCTTTAGCAGCCATAGTGTGATTTTTAAATGAAATGAAGTGTGTATGTGTGTGTCACAGTGGATCCCCCTACATAGTGGTTCCCTGTTGGCTTCCTAGCTAATGTGTTGTCTTTCTCTCTGTGTGTGTCTGTGTGTCTTTATGAATGGCTGTAAATGTGCCCGTTTGTTCCCAACTTTTATTTCCTGTTATTCTCATGTTTTTTTTAATTTATTTTGTTGCTTTTCATGTAACTTCTTTTTGTTTCTGCCCCTTTATTTGCATTCTGCACAAGTTCCTTCCCGCCTGTTTTAAATGTATGTTTGTGTGTGTCTGTCACTCGTCTGTACGTCTGTCCCTCGCCCGTCCTCGTCTGTACGTCTGTCCCACTCGTCGCCGTCTCCATAATGTCCCCTCCTCCAGCCTTTGTGACTTTGCTGAACGGGGACCAGGCTCAGGATGCCATCCGCTCCCTCCATCACAGCACTGTCCGGGGACGCCTGATCAATGTCGCCCTGCAGCCCACCGACTCGCTGCTCTGCCTCACCAACCTGCCGCACACTTTCACCGCCCAGGAGTTCGAGGAGCTGGTGCGCGCCTACGGGAACATCGAGCGCTCCTTCCTGGTGTACAGCGAGCTGACAGGCCACTCCAAAGGCTATGGCTTCGTGGAATACATGAAGAAGGACTCGGCTTCACGGGCCCGTTCTGAGCTGCTGGGCCGCCCGCTGGTACGTTCCAGGTGTTGTGGTCTTTTTTTTTCCCGTTTGAGCATTTACAATCCGCTTGTTTACTTCATGCAGGGTGATCGCTCATTGATGGTGCAATGGATGGACGTTAACCAGCTGAGCCAGGAGGAGAACCTGCACTCCAAGTGTCTGTGCATCAGCCGGCTGCCTCTGGACCTGTGTGACTCTGAAGAACTGACCCAGCTCTTCAGTGAGACCTACAAGCCTGTTTTCTGCCAGGTGAGTGCACTTTAAACAGGACAGGAAGTTCAGTGGAAGGTTTGCAGGAGCCTAATAGCTCATAAAAAGTGGTTGCACACAAACATGGGGGCCAGCTAAATCACTTCCAGGATGCAGGTACCAGTGGACGGGAGGTGATGATGTATTATTCAGGGCTCTGCATGCTGATTGGTTGCCATGGTGAAAGGTAGCTGCTGTGATATCAGCCCCACCCTCCAGCAGCTACCCACGCTGCTCCACTCCTCGTCTTTTTGTGTGTGTGTGAGTGTAGTTTTCCTCACTTGTTATACACCAACCTGCAGCGCCTCCACTCCACCCCCACATGCCCATTTAGACTCTCTCTCATCTCGTGCTTTTCCAGTTTTAGCTCCACCCCTCCACCCCGCGCCCACTTCAAAATCAATACACCCACATCCTCCCGGTCCCCTGGTGCTTTGTGGGTGTTTAGCTCACGTTGTTCCACAGTTGCCGAGCTGGCGGACATTGACATGTGGTTCAGTGTTTTATAAAGCGCCCTACAGTATGTTCTGTGTTACTTGCTTGAAAAAGGTGTATTTTATGTAGCCAAGTACATCAATATTTACTTGCAGGTATTTTGAGTTTGTCCTGTCTGAGAAAGGGGGCACATGGGACCTGTTTGCATATTTGCTCCACAGTTTCATCGATTTTTTTTAATACCCTGAAATGTTCCTTTAACTGAAACTTCACCCTCGGCTGAAGGATTTTCCTTTTTTTTGTCATTTTTAAATTTTACTATTCTTCTCTAATTGCTTATGAACAGTCACACATCCACTTTGTAATTTGAGTTCAGATGTTTTGGAGCGATTGTAAATATCTGTATGTTTCTAAGCCAGTACATACAATTATTGCGCAATGATAAAAGAGGAGAAGAAGTTATTCTCTGTTCTCTTCTGGTCGCTGCATTAACCTTCCCTCTGTTGGACGCGGGGCACGATATCACCACTTTTCTTTTCCTCTGAGCAGAGTGCACTTACCTTGCGGCCTTGGCCCTCAGTGACGTTATTTTTCTGCCCACTAAAGGGCCCTCAAGGCAATACTTTATCTGGAGGCAGCCGTGAGAGGCGGGGGGAGGAGACGCGAGGAAGCGTTGACCGCATTAGATGGAAAGACAGCAGGACGGAGACAGGGAGGAGGGTTGGACGCCAGCGTTGAGAATGCCAGACCTATTAGAGGAGGGATGGAGCGAGGGAGGAGGGCACGGGCGCTGTCAGGCTTGAGAGAGACAGAGGGAAGCAGAGATGCCAGGCTGAAGTCAAATGGGAACGAGACGGAGACCGTCGGGAAGATTCCTGGTAATTCGCAACTGTAAATGTCGTAATGTTGCCCGAGAGTCTAAGAAGTAATACAGTAATAATCACCGTGGAGGGGCCTGTGGGCGCACGTGATGGGAGTGAGGTCCACGCTGTAATGGTGACAGTCGGGAATAATGGCAGAGGTTCCCGGGGCCAAATGGGGGATGATGTCTGGCTCGGTTAGGCTGTCATGCAGAGCGGAACGTTACAGCAGAGACGTACAGCACTTCCAGGGTATGATACCCGCCCCCGGGGCAGTTATGGCCGGTTGCTTAACTGGAACCTGTCACCACAGTCTGTGCAGCATGTCGGAGTCAAATATTACAAACGCGAGGGCGTTGAGCACCCACCAGCCGTTAAAACCACTGACGGGCGAAAAAACCTCGACATCCAGGAACTCATCTCGACATGGCACCAAATTGTGCACTTTGGTCAACAAACGGCTGCAGTTTGCAGCATTTTAAGGATTTCTGACGAGTTTTATTACTATTAATATGGTATTTTTTAAACGAGAAAATAAAGGTTAAAGCTATTTTCCGAGCTTTAGCTTCAAATTTAGCACGTGACTGGTCACATATCCCTCATCACAGACAGCTGCGATTGGCCTGCCGTGACCTCATCCCAGTTTTCAGACAGCTGATGTGACCGTTCACATTGTGACACACACACACACACACACACGGACCCAGTGACAGACTCTGACGGTGGCTGGAGACCATGACTCGAGGGTCAGGGGCTGTCAGAGAGCTAGCCTAGCATCTTTGTCTATATGCACACACTGATACGGGTATACTTGTGTATCACGGTAGACACAGTTTTGGAGTAAATTACACCTCCAATATTCAAAAGGACCTTTGATTTAAGCCTGGTCAAAAGGAGCCCAGTAATGTAGATATTATTTCCTTTGTGTCGGTAGCCTTCGCAGCTGCCGTTCCACACGGCGAGTGTTCACACGCTGGGAAAATGCCTCTGTCCTGTTGTTTTTCAGGATGGGAACGCCGTCCTCCCAAAGGAACCCAGCAGCAGCTGTTATTTACAAACCTCATAACCCGAAAACACACACTCTGTAATTCTCCATATTCCAAAACTCATGGCTGCAATTAGGAAGAGGTGTAATGAACTGGAGAAGCACCCATTATCCGGAGTCAGACCCCCTCCATGTCTAAGTGGAAGGACCAGAACCGCATTGGTTATTGGCTGCATTTGAACGGAGGGCCTTGATTGGGTCGCCCCTCATTACAGGTGTGTTCTCATCGCTATGACGCCCGTTGGGAATAATCCATTACCGTTAAGTGACGGTGGAGGCTGTGCCCTCTTCATTGGGAGTATTTTTTCCCTTCATCCCTTTATTCTCTCTGTTTTTTCCACCTGTAAAAGCGTCCTATTCTCCTATTATGGTGAAGAGGTAGAGCGGTTCAGGTCGTTTCCATGCAGTTTTTTTGAACGTATGCAGATGATAATAGCCTATCGACCCGCTCCCCCACACATACATTTTCCTTTTTTCACTTCCTCCGTCTTTCCATCCTCCCGCTCTTCAAACCGGAGGGAGCAGTAAACGAATGAGTGGAGAGGTGGGTGGCTGAGGAGCGGAGAGGGGCCACTTGAGTGTTTAGGAGCTTCAGGAAGAACAAATGAACTTATTCACAGTAAAAATGTCTCTTTATGCGGCTTATTAAACTAATTAGATGATTGAAACCTGTTAATTTTACATCATACATGTTGTTCATCCCACTCTGGAGCTGTCATTGACCCAAAATTTCATATTTTTCATGTTTTTTATACATTTGGGCTATAGGGAATTATTACATTGTGATAATAAATGGGGGTAAATGGATGTAAAATATAAATAACAAATTATAGCATAATAATTGTGCTTCCTATCAGCTCTAAAGGAACACAGAGCGGACTGAGAGGAATAACGTTCATTAGAGTTTTTAAATTGGATCATATAATTGAATCCGTGTATTTAACATGTTTTTTTGTGTTTGTATTAATTAATTCATTTCGTTTTCCTTTTTAAATCCTGACTGTAATGTTGCCCTTTTATTGCCTGGTGCATTTTTAAACCTGTCATCTAACATTTGCAGCATTGTTCTGTTCTGCCCTCACAGCTCACTTTACCGCTCATACAAATTGAGGAGAAAACCACAACTGAAAACTAACATAAATCATCTGGACTGTAATTGACTTCAGCTCAGAGCGATAATAGTTTACGGGGTGCTTTTTTAACCATGAACCATTAGCTTTTTGCCGCTGTCGTTATCCCAAGTCATCCATTAGCTTTAAGCTATTAGCCAGTCTGCATTATTTAGCCATCTGACACAAGAAAGGCTGAACCTTCTCCACTTAACATTGATTATCTTTTAAAAGATGATCGGTTCCTGCAGGTTTTAATCAGATAAAATGTTTTTTTGGGGGGTGTGCTATCTTGTGTCTCACTCTTTTCCTTCAGGTGTAAATGGGATACTTTATTTGAGCACTTTTTTGACCTGAGCAGAGAGCTGTAGATTTGATGCAGATGTGGGGGGAAAATGCTGTTTGAGGACATCTGAGCTGTTTATTTATCAAAATAATGAATGTGACGTTTCCAGGCGTTGCTTCTACAACAGCCAATATTAGATATTCACAGTTAGCTTTGAATATTTGCCTCCTATTGAAGAAAAATAGTCCGAGAAACGCTTTCAGGGTGTCGTGGCTGGTGGTAATAATCCCTCTGGGGGGTATTTTTTTATTCATCCAGGTAAACACAAGTGAGAAATCCATCTTGATGGAATGTTGCATACATGTTACCGTCGTATAATTCAGCATGTGTGTTCCTGAAAACATAAAAACCCATCTATTATCACCCAGTTTAATGATGGGTTACTCTATGATTCCCAGTTGGCTCAAGTGGAAGCAACATCCACAGTTCCATCAATTTTCATCTCGATGAAATAATCAAGTCGGACGTTTCCATCCCCAAATATCACAGCAGCCCTCTGAACTCGGTTCTGCTGCTGCTTGTTTGAGGAAGCAGCACCGTCTCCTTTTAATTGGACCCCGTCTCAAATGGTATTTTCACGTGTGGACAACCCTGATAAACATCAGGGGTATTTAAGGGTAATTAAGCTACTAAGGAGACTATTCTGAGCATTGGTAACACACATCAGGCTTCTGACCTCAACCTGCTTCCTGGTTTAATCAGCCCTTCATGTACATGCAAATCAATAACCCCACTCCCCCCCCCCCCCCGTCCTTGTTCTAGCTTGCTCAGGATGAAGGCAGTCCGGTCCGCGGCTTCGGCGTGGTGGAGTATGAGAGCGCGGAGCAGGCGGAGGCCATGTTAATAGAGATGGACCGAACGCCGGTGGGCGGCCAGGAGGTCCGTCTGTCACTCTGTACCCCCGGCACCTCAGGGAGAAGCACCCTGGCTGCGCTCATTGCCGCCCAGGGTATGGTGAGTACGATGCTGTGGTCACGTGACACGCCAGCACCAA